>NC_089813.1:33527339-33693293 GCF_029633855.1 Hoplias malabaricus | reverse complement strand
AAAACAGCAGTCCACTGTTCTCTAGAGTAGCAAACCTATAACACACACAATAATGACACAATTTATTTATCTCTGTTTAAAAGTCTTTTTTTAAAGAAATTACTTGAATCTTTTAATCGGTAAACACTCTATGACAACACTGCCACACCAAAACATAGGTGACAGCATTATATCAGAAAACAAAATACAGATCTGACGTTTACAGAGCCATCACAGAAAACACTCATCATATATATAAATATAAATTTATCCACTAGCTCCATATTGTAAACAAATTTCAAGGTCAGGAGGTAGTTGGAGGGTGTTGTAAAACAGAATAGTGCCAAGTGTTGCATTATTAACATTAAATATATGAGCTTCAAAGGTTCACCAATCATTTTAAATACATACAAATAAAAATTATATATCTATATTATCATCCCCATCATAAAGAAATCCAAGGAAAGACACTGGCATGAAAACTGTGGACAGGGGATTGGAAGAAATATGCTGTCTTCCTTGGCCCTTGAGCACGATATATGTTTGTGTTTACTGCCCCTAATCACCTGTGCTTGTGTGTGTGTGTATGTGTATGTGTGTGTGTCTCCCACAAATGGGTTAAACACAGTGTTGAAAAATGATGATAGAGCACTGTATAAAGCCTGTCTCTGTAATGAATGAATCTCTGTAATATATTCATTCATTATCTGTAACCGCTTATCCAATTCAGGGTTGTGGTGGGTCCAGAGCCTACCTGGAATTATTGGGCGCAAGGCGGGAATACAACCTGGAGGGGGCGCCAGTCCTTCACAGGGCAACACACACACACACATTCACACCTACGGACACTTTAGAGTCCCCAATCCACCTGCAAGGTGTGTTTTTTTGGGCTGTGGGAGGAAACCGGAGCACCCCGAGGAAACTCACGCAGACACGGGGAGAACACACCAACTCCTCACAGACAGTCACCCCGGAGTGGGAATCGAACCCACAACCTCCAGGAGCTGTGTGACTGCGACACTACCTGCTGCGCCACCGTGCTGCCCTAATGAATATATATATATATATGTTTATTGATCAGTAAATGAATTATGCAAAAAATTCTAAAAATCTGTGGCTATTTCCTTTATACCAAAGTTTTCCATGTTGTTTTCAATAGAATGTTTTGAAGAGAAATTTCGGGAGCTTTGTATGTTTGCGTGTTGATGCAATGGAGGCTATTTGGGTTAGGGCTATTGTCCCTGGTGAAACATGTAGAGTAATGCATTTGTGTGTGTGTGTGTGTGTGTGTGTGTGTGTGTGAATGCACATGTTTGTGCAAACTAGAGAGTGCGTAGGAAGATTAAAATAGAAACAAAGAAAGGAAGAGATGGGGATGGAGAGAAGAAAGGGGAGATAAAATGTTGAGGGGTATCGAGGGAGAGACTTAGTGGTGCTTTTGTTTGCTTATTGTTAGCGTTGGATGGCGTTGCTAAATAAAATATCCGCTTCACATCTTGGGGATTCAAACCAAACATCCATTATATGACCTCTACGCTATAGCAACCAAACTCTGACCAATCACAGAGCAGGCGTACCCAGGATATAGCACTCACAATGGAAAGAGATGAGAGTGAGAAAAGCGAGACATGATGAAAGAAAGAAGTGAAACAGAGCGAGAGAGAGTAAGAGAGGATGAAAGACAGGGAGAGTGATGGAAATGGAAATCCACAAGAGCGTGAGGTCTAAATGAGAAAAAAAGGAAAGGGAGTTAGAGAGATAAAGGCTGGCAACTCGACTAGATACACCTGGCATCCTTCCGCGATCTGTGTTATGTTCTGCTCTAGATTTCAGACATATTCTGAAATCGTTTTATTTGCCCACAGTTGGAAGAGTGTGTGCTTTTTAATCCTCTATTTAATAGACACTTAATATTCCCAAATATTTGAAAGAATGATCTGTAAGAAACATAAGGCTTAAAATCTTGGAATATCCAATGGAATTTTGTTTAATCCAGTTTCTTAAGAGGCCAGGCAAGTTCTTCAGTTTCATTGACATTCAGGAGCCGAATAGAATACAGATTAAATAGCAGCATTAGTAGGCAACAGTGGACAGATAAAAGGGATATAAACATTTCTGTCTATGATATGAAACCAGCAACTTAATTTTAAAATATCTGGAAATATAGTAATATAAAAAAATAGTAATATAGATGTGTTTACTCACGAGAGAGAAATGGACAGGTGGAATCTCTGACGGAGCCCCCTGAACATAATGAAGGATTTTGGGGGGAATGAGCGTGTGGTCACGGTGCAGTAGGGTCTTTCATAACCCCCTGCTGGACACTCGCAACGGAACCCACCACCAGACAGCTCCCGGCATGTTCCTCCATTACGACATACACCAGCCATGCAGCGTCCGGCACGCCGATCAAACTCACACCGCTCACCTGAGAGAGAGAGAGAGAGAGAGAGAGAGAGAGAGAGAGAGAGAGAGAGAGAGAGAGAGAGAGAGAGAGAGAGAGAGAGAGAGAGAGAGAGAGATATTCAGGGCACACTGTATACACAGCTGTATAAAATATAAAATACACACAGTGTGGGTGGTAAGCAGTGATTTATCTATTTTCACTTAGAGTAAACAATAAATAGTAATGACCTTAGAGACATTAAAACAATGAATATATATATATATCCCACTTCCAGGAATTTGTACTCAGTGACCAGCAACTCACTCCCACATATTACCTCTGCTGTGGAACATGAAAAAGCTCTCACTATTCTGCTCTATTGTGCAAACATAAGCAGTGAATATTGCCAAGAGCACAGCAGCAGCTGAGCGTGTAGAGTTGAGCATTAAACTGCAGTCTGCTATGCTAAATCCCATTTAGTCTGGCTGGATGAGTGTCTGCACTCCTCTCGTTGCTTTTTCCAAGAGGGACAGCCTTTCATGTCAGTCATTCTGTCTGCTTTCCTCTCTGTTTGTCTGTCTCATCCCTATCTGTCTTCCTTTTTGTTTGTCTATCTATTAACCTGCCTGTCACTCTTTCTTCCATCTGTCTTTGTTTGTCTGGCTGTCTGTCCATCTCTGTCGATCTGCGTTCCTGTCTGTCTGTTTCCTCCCTGTATCCCTGTCTCTTCTACATGTCCATCACCATCTTTGTGCATATTTATGGCTGTCATATAGCTTTCTTTCTGATTTTTGTTTGAGGGAATAATCTTTTGCTGTGTTGTATTTTACATGTTAAAATCTTGGAATGTAGAGTACCAGTGTTCAGTCATAAGGTTAAAGCTTCAGGGGTTGGACTAAAGACCTTCCTTGTTTTTTTTAGCTTGCACCATAATTAAGAAGAGTCAATCAAATCTACCCAAGGGCGGGTCGCGCTCCATGAAAATAAAGGCTATTCTAAATATGGTGCTGATGTTTTCAAAAAACACATTACTGGGTACACTCTTAAAAATAAAGGTGCTACAAAAGGTTCTTTGAGCGATGCCATAGAAGAACCATTTTGGGTTCCATAAAGAACCATTTTTTGCTAGTATGTTTAAACCATGGGACTGACTGATGGATTTTTAAACCTTTAAAAGGTTCACACATGCCTTTCATTGTTTTTGTTTATGGCATTGCTCAAAGAACCTTTGGTAGCACTTTTATTCTTAAGAGTGTAGATTAATTTAAAGATGCTTTCCTCTTCTTCCATAAAGCAGATAAATAGATATATCTCTGTTGTCATTGCAGTTATTAATTATGATGTTAATACATTCATTCATTCATTCATTATCTGTAAGCCCTTATCCAGTTCAGGGTCGCGGTGGGTCCAGAGCCTACCTGGAATCATTGGGCGCAAAATGGGAATACACCCTGGAGGGGGCGCCAGTCCTTCACAGGGCAACACAGACACACACACACACACATTCACTCACATACTCACACCTACGGACACTTTTGAGTCACCAATCCACCTACCAACGTGTGTTTTTGAACCGTGGCAGGAAACCAGAGCACCCAGAGGAAACCCACGCAGACACAGGGAGAACACTTCTGCCAAGTAGTGAACCCTTATCAATCTACATTGTTAAACCTCAGATCTTGCCAGATACTGACCTTACTTTGTCTTCTCCATCAGTCAGCATTAAGCTTCATCACATATATGTTGACCATTAAGTTTAACCATTTAATGAATTAACCACCAACATAGTGTCTTTTTATACGTCAGTGAAAATGTGTTATACCTTAATATGTGAAATAACTAAACTCACATTCTCTGGTCACTGTTTTCCTTTCTATCTCTGTTTTACAAACGATTATTAATGGCCTTTAAAATGTTTACACTCTAATTAATAAACATGTAATAAACCATTTATAAACCTTATTATTGCTTATTTTACAGTTCGTTCCAAACACAGTTTTAAAACAATGAACTCAAACACAACTATGATTTATGTATATTTACACAATTACAGAATATGAGACTAGAATGTTAAAAATGCACAAGATATTCAAGTATTCAAGATTGGAAACTGTTGTTATCCCTTTCCTTGAGAGTTCAGTAACAGCTCTGGGGAAGAAAGGGTTCTTCAGTCTAGTTATGATGGCTGATGGCTTTCTGACTGTTCCAGTTTCAGAATTTCCAGACTGATTAGAGGGTTAGATTTGCTATCAGCCATCAGGTCAGGTTCAGCACAATATTTTGGAGGTTGTGTTGTTGTTATGTGAGATAAGACCAAGTATGTTTGGAGATGCGAGGACTGATCACTGCCACTGAGTTACATTTATCTCCATTCACATAGAATAGTGTCTAGACTTAACTTAGCGTAATAAATAGTTAGTTTAATGCTGTCTATTTCTATTTTGTAAGTCATAGAAGCCTCAAGGGTTCACACATTTTTAGTATGTTTTCCTCTGTCTGTTGTTCTGCCGTCCATTATTTGCTTCCATGTGTATCTTTGCATTGTGTGTGTGTAAAAGGGGAATTCAGTGGTGTGCAAAACAGGACGATAGAGATCGGACCCTCAGGCTTTAAAACCTTGTGCCAAACAATAGCTGAGAGTTGGCATTATTATCAAACCTCTGGCAAAACTACTGTAAATAAATCAGATGAAAATGCATGTGCACACTAACACACACACACACACACACACACACACACACACACATGCACAAAAATACTCTGTTTTCAATCCCCCTACAGTTAAAGTGTAAAATCTCAGCAGAGTTTTGTTTTTAAAAGCATTCTGAGTTTAACCCCCCCACACCCAACACTACAAACTCTCTCACTGACCCCCCTCTTTCACACACACACACACACACCACACATGTAGTCCTCCCTTGTGGTTTGTGAGCCTCCTACCAGCTGGTCCAGTAACACACACACCCACACACCCACATGCACACAGAGACACAAATATCCAGCTTCAGGACACAAACACAAAAACACAGACAGACATATACTACAAATAAATAAGCCAGCCCTCATCTCAAGATATGCAGACATGATTTCCTGGACTCTCTCTCTCTCTCACTCTCATACGCACACACTCCATACAAATAACTGGAAGATTTTGACAATGAAATACACAAAACAAAATGAATGATAATAGTGAGGCAGAGAGTGACAGAAGAGCAGGTAGAAAGAAAGAGAAAGAGAGACGGGTGAAAGGGGAAAAAGAAACAGAAGAGAGAGAGAGAGAGAGAGAGAGAGAGAGAGAGAGAGAGAGAGAGAGAAAAGAGAGAGAGATATCAATCCCCAGCCCTATACTAATCCAATAAAATAATGCTTCGCACCAGGCGCGCACACTGCAGAGCACACATACTCTTTAGACTGCTCTGGAGCTGGGTGTGGATTAGTAGCGGGTGACTCACAGCCTGCTGCAGATCCACGAGAAGCAGAGCTTTCAGAGACAGGGTTGTATTAAAACAGCAGGAACAGCCACAGGCCCAACAAAGACAACTCTAACATCTACTATCCATCAGCTTTCACAGTCTCCAGTTCAAACATACACTCACTTCACCATCTTACACTCATCTATGTGCCTCAGTGTTTTAAGAACTCAGCCAGGATCTGGATCTTCTCTTTGAGACACCTCTTCTTACACTGGGTATGAATTATTTCTCATTCACAGCTCACTGTCGAAAAGTGTGGATCATAAACTTATACTGATACTGTATTTGTGTTTATGTCATGACAGAAAACATATTTCATCATCAGTTTCATAGAATGTTATCATATAATAAATTATAAATTCATTCATTCATTCATTCATTATCTGTAACCGCTTATCCAGTTCAGGGTCACGGTGGGTCCAGAGCCTACCTGGAAACATTGGGCGCAAGGAAGGAATACACCCTGGAGGGGGCGCCAGTCCTTCACAGGGCAACACACACACATTCACTCACACACTCACACCTACGGACACTTTCTGAGTCGCCAATCCACCTACTAACGTGTGTTTTTGGACTGTGGGAGGAAACCAGAGCACCTGGAGGAAACCCACGCGGACACGGGGAGAACACACCAACTCCTCACAGACAGTCACCCGGAGCGGGAATCGAACCCACAACCTCGAGGTCCCTGGAGCTGTGTGACTTTGACACCATGACCCTAAAAGCGGATAAGAAGGTGTATGTATGTATGTAATTATTATTTATGTTTATATTATATGCTTACCAGTGTATATACTAAGTTTGGAAAATGTAGGGTTTTTTTGGGGGGACTAAGATTGGGTAAAATAAGGCCATGCAGTCAGGTTTGTCTGAGCTTACCAAGTCTGAAACATGAGATGAAATGAGCCAGAGACTTTAGAACTGTCCCATCTCTTTGTTTAGCCTTCACAAAGATAAGGATAGAAAATAGAAACTAACAAAACAAGCATAGAGAAATAAGAGGACCAGATCAATATGGAGTAAAGGAGAATGAAGAAGAAAGAGAACAAAGCGAAACTGGCTAAAAACCAGAGCTGGTCCTCCCTTGTGGGCTTTCATGCTGAGTCGAGTTATGGTTCTTTCTCTCAAAGGAACAGTTGCTGAACCCACGGCTGCTTACACGTGGGGAGAACACCACTGTGGTGTTTGGTCCTTGTGGTGTTTTGAAACAGCATTGCACAGATGTTTCATTAAGGCCCCAGGGAACTGGTGGAAAAGTGGGATGATATGGCCTCTTTAAAAGGATTTTTGTTTTCTTAGGTAGAGTTTTAGTTCAGTGTTTATTTAGCATCAGTTTGTACATGCATTGCACCTCATGAAACTGACTCACATACTTATATATACCCATATATATGCTCACTCACTCAGTCATACACATACAAACATACTCACTGAGTCACTCAGAGTTAGGGGATGCATCACAGATACTTTGCGTCCTTATTTAGCCCCGAAACCAGAAAATACATATATAATTCCAAACTGGGCACTTACTTTCACTTTTGCCAGTTCAGTAGTGGGTTGAAAGTTTTTTTCCCATGTACTGTATATCTGTAGCATTACACCTAGTTTGTGTTACAGTAGACATTTATACATTTTTCATGTTTATAAAAAATGTTTCTTCATATCAATGTCAAAACAAATTCGTTAACACTTTAACACATAATAATTGAACACATTTATTTTTCGAATTCTGTTTTATTTAGCGACGTAAACACAGTGTCATTACTGCTGTATTCAGAATGTAGATTACATTTTATTTATGCTGAATTATGTATTAAGTATCATATCTAACTC
This sequence comes from Hoplias malabaricus, assembly GCF_029633855.1. NCBI lineage: Eukaryota > Metazoa > Chordata > Actinopteri > Characiformes > Erythrinidae > Hoplias > Hoplias malabaricus. The sequence continues at coordinate 33,685,622 of NC_089813.1, read as the reverse complement.
TCACTCTTGCCTTCCCCTTTTGTCTATCACATGCGCACAGCTTCTTCTATGTTTGAGCCAGAAGCTGCACTGTACTGTTCATTTTCTACATTAAAGCTTCTATGTCTGATGCTAAGGTTTGATCTGGAATTTTAACTCTGCAGTATCAAGAGATTCTACTTTAAAATTCATCAAAACTAAACTGAGATATTCATTCATTCATTCATTCATTCATTTTCTGAAAGCACTTATCCATTTCAGGGTCACGGTGGGTCTGGAACCTACCTGGAATCACTGGGCGCAAGACGGGAACACACCCTGGAGGGGGCGTCAGTCCTACACAGGGCGACACACACTCACATGTACCTATGGACACTTTTTGAGTCGCCAATCCACCTACAGCGTGTGTTTTTGGACTGTGGGAGGAAACCGGAGCACCCGGAGGAAACCCACGCGGACACGGTGAGAACACACCACACTCCTCACAGACAGTCACCCCAAGGAAACCACGCAGACAAAGGGAGAACACACCACACTCCTCACAGACAGTCACCTGGAGCAGGACTCAAACTCACAACTGCACACTACCTGCGACGCTACCTACCATTACCTGTGACTGCGACACTACCTGCTGCATCACCGTGCTGCCACCACGCTGAGGTATTATAATACATTTTTAAAGAAAGGTTTCCTCTGGACAGTTTTTCATGCATATCACAATACACATTTAAACTCTCTCCCAAAAACACAAGGAAGCATTAGTATTTTAAATTTATTGTTGTGATTATTATTTATGTAAATAGAAACTAATAAAACTAATAAAAATATAATACCATTTTGTTGATTGTACATATATTGTACATTTATTTTACATCTAAATATTCATTGATAAAAGATTTAGTCTTAAACTAAATTGTGATTAATTGTAGCAAATCAAGTGATTAATCAGATTTTTAATCGATCAATAGCACTACTTCTTTATGTTTATTACAGTCAGATTATTAGCTCTGATTCTATTTTATTTTCACAGTTGGTTATGTTATTGATAATAATAGTTCTATTTTGTGCACTCCATTATTTAAACATCCAGATAATGTAAGATAATTGTTCAATTCAAATTCAAATGTAAAATGACTGTAAAAACCCTAAAGGTTTAAAAAGCTGAAAATGTAAGATTCTATAGCAGTGAAATCTTCACTTTAGCCTTTCTCCTACTTCATCCCTCTCACACACACACAGCTATTGACTGAGAGCTTTCTGAAGAGCGTCAGGTAGAACACTAAACCCTGCAGTGACCCTGGAAATGGCGCTAATAATCACTGCTGTAGATTGATAGAAACAGCAGGCTGTCTTTTAGTCTCCGAGTTGCAGCCTCTATAGAGATACGCAGCATACATTGATGAGTTCTTGTATGGTACATTAGCTTGCGATGATTCAGAAATATAACCTGTGCCTGCTCAAGGACTTCATCATTAACCAGTCACTGACAAAATAAAAATGGTAAAGTCATTTTAAAGTATGCTACTTGGTGAGATGTGTTTTGTTGAAATTTACAGAATATAATCCTCACAAACTCACTCTTGTTTACTGTCCAAGTTTTGCGGCTATTTTTTCAGGTGTGAGGGAATTTTACGTATTTTTCCTCAATTTGGACAATGCCAGCTTCAGCTGCTAGTTATGTATTCTCTCCCCCTCATTGCTACAAATCTAGGAGTGTAGCATCGAGACAAGCATTAAAGCAAACAAAGCATGAATCCACATTTTCTGTGACCAAATTATTAATTATTATAAATATTAAGGTATTGCTGGGGATCAAATTTGAAATATTTATAGGATAATGTGCCAGTTTTTATTCCCAGCTTCATTAACTTTGCACTAGAATAAAGAGGCTAATGTAGAAAATAAAGGTACGTTACAGGTACATTATTGTCCCTAAAAGTACAACCAGTTTAAATGTACTTCTACATGTACAGCAGTGGGTTTAAAGTTTATTTGTGCTCCCTAAAGGTACATTAATATCTTTTTCCCAGAAGGACAGTTGAATATTTGCAATCGATCTTTATAGATTAAAGTCCTGGAGATGAAATGGGGGCGGGGGGGTGTGGGGGGGGGGGATCAAACACAATTGGAACATCAAAAACTATAATATAATAAGGTACAGTTATGTTCCCTAACTAAAGGTACAGGATATGCACCACTGAGGTTACCACCACAGAAACAGCAAAGGGACCACCACAGTGACAGTTCTTCGAATGGTACAGAATGAAAATGGACAAAAATATGGTGCAGACATCGCAAAGCTTTTTTGTCTACATTTCTGGTCTGTTTAATAAGCATGTCATAAGATAATAGAGCACTTGGCTCTCTCTTTCACACTCACTCACACACACACACACACACACACACACACACACACACACACACACACAAAGACAAGAAATATGGAAACATACTGAGATACCAAAAACTGTGTGGTCAGAGTTTTGCTGTTGGCAAAATATAGTTGAAAGAACTAGAGAGAGAGAGAGAGAGAGAGAGAGAGAGAGAGAGAGAGAGAGAGAGAGAGAGAGAGAGAGAGAGAGAGGGAGAGAGAGAGAGAGATTAATTCTGTGAAGAAATCCCTAAGCTCACTCTGAATCAGAGAAACTGAAAACGCTGTGGCTGGCAGGAACGTTCAGGAATGTCACACCCTGAGGTGTGTTGCTGTTTTGTCATGTAATGTACATCGCTAAATACATATTTGCCATAGTGAAAGATATTTTGAATCATTTCTATGGATAATGTGAGAGGATGGCTGCTGAATTTAAATGATGCAGAAATATAAAAATGGCAAAAAATGGAAATGATTTTTAGACAGTGACTAGAATGAATTATAATTAATGTATGAATTTGTCTTTGTGAATAATGAGTGTGGGAGAGGGTACTGTCCCATCATTGTTATTATCATTATAAATAGATAATACCAGTGAGAAGAGAGAAAGAGCAGAGGGCAGGGAAGAGAGAGAGAGGGGGGAAAGGACTGATAGAGGGGGAAAGGAAATAGGGTGGAACTGAAAAAAGAGGGAGAGGGAGAGAGAGAGAGAGAGAGAGAAAGAGAGGGAGGGAGGGAGGGAGAGAGAGAGAGATTTGCAGGGAAAACAGAAGTGGGAGAAAGAAAGAGATGGTAGTGACTTGGGAAAAAGAGAAAGAAGGCAAATGGGAGAGAGGCAGAGAGATAGAAAAGCAAGAAAGACAGACAGACAGAGAGAGAGAGAGAGCGAGAGAGAAAGACATAGAGCATTAAATCCACTCTCAGCCCCATTGACACAGACACAAAGCAATTACTCTGAAACATTTCACTCTGACTGCTCCTCTTCACAATGCACTTAGAGACACAACACACCTCTCTATTCAAAAAGCACTTACAAATCTACACATACACACACCACACACACACGTGCAGACATGTACACACAAACTCTCCCATGCACAAGTATGTGTGTCTAAAAGAAATCGCAATTCATCCAAAAAATAACTTTCCATTCTGAAAGAGGAGTATTTTTAGCACCAGGGATAAACTCCAACTCCCACTTGCACAAATGCACTCGCGTACCCTGACATACAAATAAGCTCAGCCAGACGCAACAGCATGTAAGCGCATGTTTTAATGTGAGCAGCTCAGCCACTCAGAAATAAACCTGCACTACTTTTCCCAAAAGCATTTACCTGGGCAATAAAAAATGGATTTCATTTTACCAACATGTTGAACCCATTACACATCTCACATCCACACACTCTCAACCCCAACCGTTAGAAACAGGGCGGGGGGACAGGCCACCATGACACTTCATGACTTTTAAGTATAAAGAAATACAGGATAAATGTCATTATATTGTAATAGGGTTGACAGGTTACAGCTGACAAAATAGTTCTAATAGTTTCTCATTTAAACAGCACCATAGTTATACTATTAAAATAAGTACAATCATTTGTAAATGTGAAGGGCCTAAATGGAACTGGTCACTCACTCACTGACTTGAATACTCATACATAGTCCTGCATTCACACCAACGCTCTATATGCTGTATATGGCTCTTATAAATAACATTGTACTTCTCTTCTAAAACGTCAGTTATTGACAGTGATAACAAAAGCATGTGGTTTATATTTTTTGTCTTTCTCATTATCAAAGAAATACTGTAAGTAACCATCAATAAATGAAATGTAGAATGAAATCTGAATGGAAATAATATGTAAATCAGAAACACAGACTCTGAATCACACACACACACACACACACACACACACACACAAGCAAATATTGACATTTGTCCAGTGTACACACACAGGTTTATACTTTGAAATAACTTAAAAGTGTAAAAGATGAACCCTGATATGCGCTCAGTTTCTCTCACACACAGCGCTATTGAAATTCAACCAAAAACTCAAGCAGCTTCACACTTCTGTATAACATCCAGCTTTGACAGTAACTCAATATACACTCTCCATGTTCAATGACAGGTAAACAAACAGGAGAGATGAGTTTTCTTCTCTTACGCACACGCACACACACGCATACACACACACACGCATACACACACAAAATGTTTTTAAACTAAAATATATTCCCACAGAACCAGTTCTCTATGTTCTCTCTCTCTCTCTCTCTCTCTCTCTCTCTCTCTCTCACACACACACACATACACAGGCGCTGAATCCATACACTATTCTCTACATACTATCATTTTCATAAAGAACAATAGCACATATTTCCAAGTGCTTTTATAGAAGGAAAAGTTTTTTTCTCAATGGTAACTTTTTTGTGTGTTAACAAAGGAGAGATGCCTGCAGGGGGCTTTTTTCAAAATGCTGAAAAAAATAGAGGAAGTGTGATGACAGCATATATTATAGACCAACACACAGGCACTGGAGACACACAGCAGGACAGATTTCTAGTTTTTTGTAGACAAGACAAGCATTTACTAATGCAAATTTAAAGGGCCCATAGGCTACATTTTTCATGTATTTTGCTTTTTTCCACTAAAGTTATTTCAAATGAGCACTTTTCCCAATTTCTCTTAATGTTTTAAACTGAACCAGGCTTTAATACCGACACATGTAAATGACTATTACTGATTAGCTGTGTTCTGTCAAAACAAATCTCTACTTTATAACTTCAGCATTAATGGGCAAGTATAAATTTGCTATCTGGGGATATATATGAACACACTGTTTTCCAGTATATGGACCCTTTAATAGCATGTGACACTCTGCTGTTCTGTGAATAAACTTGACAAATATCACCCAGAACTAGTTACAAGGTTTTCTTATGACAGAGATGATTTATTTTCTATCTCTCTTCCTACTTATCCCCTTTTTCTTTTCTCTCCACCCACCACTTCTTCCTCTGCCTCATTCTTTCTCTACATTCTCTCTCTGTCTCTCTCGCTCCCTCTCTCTACCTATCCCCCTCTTCCCTGTGGCGTGTGTGTTTTGTAATGTATTCTCTATCCCTCATTCAGGGGATGTTTAATTCATCAAAGTCTCAGCTCCCCCCACAGGCTAAACACCCTCCCCCTGCTTCTCTCACACATGGTACGACCCTCAGGGGAACCCCATCTGCCCCCACCTTCCTTCCTTCCTTCTCTCTCTCTCTCTCTCTCTCTCTCTCTCTCTCTCTCTCATATATATATCTATATCTGTATTCACTCCTCCCCCTCTTTCTTCTCATACCATTTCCATCTCTGTCTCCCCCTCTCCTTCAATGTCTCATCACCCCATTCTGTTCTTCCACTTTATTCTCAGAGCATCTTCTCTCTCTCTCTCTCTCTCTCTCTCTCTCTCTCTCTCTCTCTGTATGTGTGTGTACTTGTTAGAATGTATAAATTGTATAAGGTATTTATTTTTATAAAAACTGATTCTGGTCGTAAGACTTTATTCTTGTTACACACACGCACACAATCTTCACACTTGAAGGGACTAAACAGGGTAAAAGACACACACTAACAGGACAAAACATTGCTCTGTGCAATATTTTAATTGAGTGCTGTGCAATGCTTGGTCAAAAGTTTGGTATGAGATGCATAAACACTTTTACAGACCGTGTGCAAAAAGTAATGCATGGGACCACTAACACAACACTGCAAATCACATAGGGATGCTATGTGACAGTGAAAGACTGGGTGAGATTGGGTGATCGGCCTGATGCTCTGTGATGAACTGGCACCTTGTCCAAAATATGCTACCGATTTGCACTCAGTGACTTTGGTTAGACTCTGAAGTGGCCCACTTCATCCTGGTCATAGATGAATGATACTGATACTCTCTCTCTCTCTCTCTCTCTCATTAATTCCACTAGCCCTTCTTGCCACTCTCCCCCTCCTCTAGGACATCTACGCTGTCCCCACCCTCTGAGGTTTATTACTTCTCCTTTAATTTGCTTTCTGTGTCCCCTCTCTCCTCCTCCCTCTGTGTGAATCACTTCTTCATCTCTCCATTCCACCTCTAATCCACTCCATTCCTCTGTGTTTTGCATCCTCCAGGAAGCGGTGACTCTTATATTTCCTTAGACTCACTAAGGTCCTGTATCATGCTGAATGATCCCCCCCCCTCCCTTTGGAAGCTCAGTGTAACGCAACGTTATTGCTTTTCAAATAATACAATTTCCTCAATAATCCGCTTTACAAAATGAGAATTAATATTACAGTTGTGTTTCAGAGGTGTGCGATATTCTTTTTAATCAAGAAGTTGCATAAGAGATCACTGCTGTTAGTAAACCTCGTAATATCCGACTTTTCAGTTTTCAGTCAGGGTTTATTTGTTAAACACATCACGACGACTGGAACAACAGCACCGCTCTGAAGCACTATTCTGTCCCCTATAAAATTGTGTATATATTGAAGAAAAGAGAATAATTACTACATTTAATGTATGTTTATTTATGTATATGATCTATAAGCATTGATCCATTCAGGTTATTCATTTGTGTGAAGAGATGATGCTGTTATCAAACGGAGTTAAAAAAGCATCAACCGAGAAATGGTTAGAAATATTGATAAGACAGCGATGAAATATTCACAACACTAAGTGAGCATCATCATTGTCAAGCAACATGCGGACTGCGGCTTTTCCTAGAGTCTGATTCAGCAATGTGACTGACAAGTGAGCTCCTTCAGTGCCAAAAGAACCCAGAGAAAGCTGGAGAGTGTGATCACACAGGCTCAGCCCTTCATTCACGAAAATTTTCACTTGTATTATCAACTACAACGGCAGGATCTGCAGCAATGATCTCTGTAACTCGGGTAATCTTTCACTGAGCTTCTTTAAAGACTTGACAGTGCATGCTGCTTCACCAGAGGAGCCATCAAAACACAGGCCATGTTCCTGATCCTCCACAAAGCTTAATCTTCAAATACAAGACTCGGGAAATCCAGAACTATTTAGTGATTTAGTGCTAAACACCGTCTCAGTGGCTGGGAGACATGCCAGTAACTTAGAACCCTTTTGATCTACAGAACAGGCAGTGCTGAAATTTTAATGGAGCTTCACACAATGTTCACACAGTGCAACTTGCTCTAAAGTGAAAAAAAAAAGTATTACAATGTTTTGGCCCGTGTCAATGTTACAGTTTAATACCACATACATATAAAGTAGAATAGTGGAAAGTGACCATGTGCCTGAGCTCAAGGGTCCAGATAACTGATCTGAAATCTATATTTCTCCTAGTGACTGTCCTGTAGAGTTATATTGCAGATGTAATTAACTTAATTAATGTGTTCTTCACTGCAAAAATACCATTGCAATACATACATAGCCAATACGTGGCTTGGTGCTGGTTTTACCCTCTTTCACATTAGTCAACAACAGCCTGTTTTTGATGTTATTGATTAAAATGTTAACTCATTTATTCATTCATTTTCTGTAACCACTTCATCCCAATCAGAGTTGTGCTGGGTCTGGAGCTTTGCTGGAATACCTGGTTGCTAGGCATGAAGACACCTTGAGCAAGTGCCCAGGAACACACACACAGCCATCCACAAAATGTGTTCTGTATTAATGCTGTAAATGATATATTTTGTGCACTTTTAAGGAAGAATATGATCCAAAATCACTTCTGATTTTGATATAAACTAAACATTATTTTTTTTTCTTCTACGGTAAAAACCTTTTTTAGAGATATATGGATTTGTTAGAACAGCAATCTTTGGTTGTTTTGTTGCTTGGCAACCATTGTCTACACTTAATGAACTGCCTTGCTGGCCAAACGTTATTTACTGCTAGCATTATTAATAAAATTAAATTATGAACTGAACACCGATGTATTTTATCATATTTTGTCGCCAATGTTATTAAAGCAGTGAAGCGGCGTGGCTTTTTGTTATGCCTAACAGCTCCTCTTAACTGTGGTGAAACCTGTATAGAGCGCCTTGTAGCTTAATCTTTTAATGAAGATGTAAAAATCACTGCTTGGTTCCACACAGTCTGCCGTGTAAAAGAAGTGTGTTGAGTGTGTTGTGAGAATGGATTCTGGCTGTGTTCAGCTTTAGACAAATTTATCTTGTTCTCTGCAGCTGTTAGGATCCTCAAGCTTCTTCCTTCTCATTATCATCACCTTTCTTGCTTCCTTCTGTATTTTCTCCCTCTCTCCTCCCCTCTCCCTCCCTGCTTCTTCTCTCTTTCTGCTGTACTGCAGTGTCTCAGGGAGAACCGGTGGATTGCTCCAGGCAGGCCTAACTACTGAAAGTTGAATTTTGCCCTGCAGACTGCATACTCACACAGTGCACAAATAGATACCTTCACACAACCTGAACATCCTCATACACACACACACACACACAGACCTGCTGTCACACACTCTCTCACCTGTGTAATCTTCTCTGCAGATGCAGGTGTATCCCCCCTCCCTGCGCGCACACACTCCTCCGTTCAGGCAGGGATTAGAGTAGCACAGATTAATCTCGATCTCGCAGTAATCCCCAGTGAACCCGGGTGGGCAGCGGCATCGCAGGCCTGCTATTGGGTGAATGGGCCGGAAGAGCATGGAGGGGGAGGAGATAAAGGGGGCAGAGCTGTTGAAGCGCAGGACGCTGATGCACTTCATGTAGTTCTGACATGGCTCACGCAAACACACATTATCATCAAACGGCAGCACCTGCACACAACAACACAAAAGTTAGTGTGTGTGTGTGTGTGTGTGTGTGTGTGTGCATGTGAGAGGGGGTTATATATATATACAAGAACAAATAGTCCACACATGTTCAGTATGGACTTAGTATGGACTTAATACACATATGAATGAACAAGATGCGAGGTAAACGATGCTCAGACAACAAGATTTGAAGGAAAATTACAGCAGGGAGATCCTACACATCACTTCATTCACCTGGATTCAGAAAAGCACTTGGTTTTGCTTCTTGGAACTAACTTTGTTAATGCTTTGACCTGTGGTTGGTTTAATATGTGGATGCTTGTGTGTGTGTGTGTGTGTGTGTGTGTGTGTGTGTGTGTGTGTGTGTGTGTTTTACCTGCATTTGAGCAAGCAGGTTGAGCCTGGGTCTGTTGAGGTAAAGCTGCTCCTCCAGAGCTTCGGAAGGAAAGAAGTGTCCCCCAGGCAGTGCTGCTGAAAAACTGACGTTCAGAACCCGTTCAGCCTCAGCATCTGGCTGAATGTTAAAAACAAACACGTCGTCAGGGGCAACTGACAGCACCGAGGACACACCCTCCAGAAAGTGTGTGAGCAGCGGGGACAGGAAGTGCTCCTGGGACATGTTCTGGAGCCGCACAGTCACACTGCTGCTCAACATGTCCTCGGTGATGATCAAGACTCGCAACACACACTGAGCACTGATACTGTGAACTCCATCTGAGAAACAAAGAGAGTAAGAAGGAAGGCTGTAACAATATGCAAATTAACCAATTCATTTTACAATGTGCACTTTAACACACACTGAGCAACAAATACTGTAAAATCCTTCTGAGAAGCACAGAGGAAGTGTAAAGGAGGGGAGAGGGGTCTTACAATCTGCATATTAACTTTTTATTGCAGGATGGGTATTAACCCTTTAATTCTAAAAGGCGTATTTTAATCTACTCTTTTACTTTAATAGCCTTATTAATAATTCTTTTGTAAGTCTGTGGTTTTCCCAACTGTCCTTAGGGTTCTCCAGACGGCCCGTATTTTTGTGTTGTTAGAAGAAAAAAAAATCTTGGAAGCCCCGAGGACAAGTTTGAGAACCACTGATGTAAAGAACGTGATTAAAAATAGATTTCCATTTTGTTTGTGTACAAAAACAGTCCTTAGAATATGTGAATAACAAGCATTTTCACAGCATGCTTCCACTCCACACGAATTGCAGGCGGGATGTGTGCAATCTGTGTCCAACAGTAAAGAAATTGGTCACAGCAGTACACAAAAAATAAGGAGGGGTTAAGGAGAAAAAGACCCCTTAAGCTCAGTCTACACTACACGATTTTAAGCCTGATTTCATCCCTAATATGCCCCTTATTGTAAGTTTTCACACTCAGAAGCAATTTTTCTGGTAGGGAGCTAGATCCAAAGCAACTGCAAAGCAAATGCTGCAGACAATACGGAAATGTGAGAGGAGAAATTAAGCATCCTTTAGCTGTCTGGTCATTTTAAACATGTTTAATTTGTGTGTATGTACCTGTATTGTTTCTGTGATGTAACTGGATTAGTGATTCTGGTATTAGCCGCATAAATAATAAATATGTTTAAGAGACCTACAGGCAGAGTGTGCATCCATGTTACCCCAGAGTAGAGGATGTGCTGTCTGTATAATGTGTTGAATATGAATTTCCACAACAAGTTGGGCTGAGATTGCTGTTGTCATTAATCAACCAGGAGAGCAACAGCATTACCAGCTTGCTACTGTTATGCTAGCTGTTAGCTAGCATTTACTTGTGTGGGCAGGTTTTTCATTATTTCAAGGTAGACTTAAAATCTTAGTTTTGTCGAGTGTGACCACATGGATTCTATAAGGGTTTGGAAAATTGGTAGCATGGGATTTGATGAAACTAGCCATGTCTAAACATACGTGTGCTTAATAAAGCGCTGTGTCCGAAACTGTGGACTATTCACTATACAGGACACTATTTTAGAGTTCCGCCATTTTGAAGTAGTGTATGCAATCATAGTGGGCCATTTTCAGTGCACATAAACAATCCCACAATGCACTGCAAAGAGTAGTGTACAACCCATGTACCCATAATCCACTGCATTGTTTGGTAAAAACCAACATGAGGAAGTGTCTGAAATCATTCACTGCCCTCCTGAATTCAGCTGCCTATAGCAGTGAACTATATCGTGAATAAACATAGGGAATAGTGAATAGGGAGACACAGGGTAAGACGTCTGTCACAAAACAATGCCAAGTGAGAAATGCACAATGTTTTCAATTCATTTTAAGATATGTAATGCAGGCACAGCTTAACAATATATAGTTTACATGATATATTTGATGGTCACAGTTGTGGGCCTAGGCGTCTATAGTTTTTCACAATTATTTTTTTTCTAACTAACAAACTAAATAATAAAACACATTGCCATTTCCTTTTTACACTGCATTGGAAATATACAGTAGTGAAAAAAACCAAGGATATAGTGAATTGTCTGTGTAACCACACCCCTACAGCCCAGAGAAACGTAATATTATAATGTCAACCTTTACAGACGTGTGTGTTCAATGCTGATAAGTGTATTAAATAAAACACACATGCACACACACACACACACACACACACACACACAGGCACAGCCTCGATAAAAGAGGATTTCAGATAACACTTCATCTCTGTTCCCTCTTTAAACCACCAGCATCTTCCCATTTGAATTCTCAACCCAAATTATCCAAACACACACAGTCTTTCATACACACTTTACTTCAACACAACACAATCCATGGCATTCCCTGGGTGGAGAAATTAGCAAGTCAAAACCTGTTTTCTTTCAGTTTTTATGTGATCAAGAACACTTTTAAACCCATGCTGCAACAAACAAGGCTAATGTCAGAGAAGATTTGGGTGAATACGGGCGGGGGAAAAAAGCACAACGTGAAGTGCGTTTTAATGTCACAGACTTTCTCCTTTACTAAGGAGATTACTTTCCCCTTTGATGTAAGTACAGAGAGAGTGAGAAAGAAATAGTATGGAAAGGAAAGGGAGACAGAGGCAAGAAGTAGTGAAGAGGGACAAAAGGAGAAAGAACTGCAGTGGGACAAGAAGAGATGGGGAGAGAAGGAGACGAAGGGGATGAGGAGAGAGCGAGAAAGAGAGAGAGAAATCCAGAGAGAGAGATTGAAGATGGGGAAGGAGGAGGTGGAAAAGAAGCTGAATAAAATAATACAAGACAGAAAGATGAAAGTGGAAGGGAATGTGAGAAAGAGATAAAAGAATAAAAATAAAAGCGGAAAAAACAGTAGTCATTAAGAAAGAGGGGGAGAGAGAGAGAGGGGGGTGGGGGAGGGTGAAATTGGCAGCTGGTTTGATTACAGGATTATGGGGGCTGACTCCCTGCTGACCCTTACAGACTCACTCACAGAGACACACACAAATTCATGCGCACATATAATGAACATTGCCTGAACACTCTGTATTGACAAAACACACACAAGGACTTCTCAAGCTGCCTGAGCCAATTTATGTCCTGCATTAACATGCGCCTCAGTGTTCTGGTCAAATTCAAGGCTTTCCTGACCGCATGAAAATCAGGTATAAACATACCCAGGATGCACTGTGATCAGATTACACCTGGACCCCTCAACCCTCATTCAGAGGGAGCTAGAGTCAGAGCTTGTTCACATTCAACCCAAGTGTAAATGAAACCTCTTTTATATATTTAGAATATATCATTATAGTGCCCATCTCTGCAAATCACAACCACTGTTCTCAAGGTGCTGACCACTGCAGAAACCCCTGCAGCTGCAAGTCTTCTCTTCTGAAGCAGCCAACTCATTGCTTCTTATAAATGATATCTAACAGTGTATTACACACTGCTGGAGACAAGTGAGACATCATGTTTACAGTCAGTTACCAGTAATAAAATGTAAATGATGTTTGTGCTGACTGCGATGGACTGGCACCCTGTTCAGGGTGTGTCCCTGCCTTCCGTCCACTGATTCCGGGTAGGATCAGGTCCACACCTCGATGCTGACTGCATTGGAGCAGTGCCAGAAAATGAAAGGATGAACTAATGTGCTGATGACATTGCAACAGCATTTCATCTAGTCATCTAGATAGACAGACAGACAGACAGACAGACAGACAGACAGACAGATAGATAGATAGATAGATAGATAGATAGATAGATAGATAGATAGATAGATAGATAGATAGATAGATAGATAGATAGATAGATAGACAGACAGACAGACAGACAGACAGACAGATAGACAGATAGATTTAGCAACTGAATTTTTAAATTTAGCAAAGAAATGTTGACCTGTTTTATGACCTGTTATAATTTCAATATGTGATTACTTTCTATACATTAAAGCTTCAGGCTTTTTTTGCTGCTGAATATACTGTGCCAGAACTCCATTTCACAAGCTGCTCAGCCTTCATTGTTCAGCCCCACAAAAGCGTGAAGGGAATCCAGCCCAGTGTACATCCAGATATAAACACATTAATGCATGATGATCTCTCTCTCTCTCTCTCTCTCTCTCTCTCTCTCTCTCTCTCTCTCTCTTCAGACACCCTCTTAGCATGAAACAATGCTTCTAAAAATAAGTAAAACTTTTAAAAAATGACAGTAATTTTCCTACTTAATCTACACATCCATGTCTAATGACTCACTGAAAAGATTAACATGGCTAATCACATCAAAGAATACATATATTAGACATGGTGATTACATCGGCACGTTCTGGCACTCACAGAAGACACACATGAATGTGCGTATGCTCGTGTGTCTCTCTCCTTCATTCACAGTGAAAAGATCTGCTTAATCTCCCTTTGTGTCAGCAGGGCACAGAATGACGATCCTTTAAGGACGGTTATTACAGTGAATGAATATCCCGGTTAACCACGTCCGCATCCAAGAGAGTCTGGAGCTTCTCAGCACACACAGACTGGGGTTTAGACTCTGAATCAGAATGACTAACGGCTGAAGTAAAGCCGTTTTCGAGTTAGATTTTTTTTCACCTATAGAGGTTCAGTAATATAATTTGTTGGGATTTACTGGCTGATTAATACTGGAGAAGATAGCTTTCTCTAATTGCATGGACTGAATGATGAACTTGAATGTACAAACCATACTCAGTAACAATGCGCGCACAATTAAATTAATGTGAGGTCATTTGGAACAGGGTTATTATAATTCAGGCAACTCCAGGTTCATTCAATTATAGAAAATATCTTACTCTATTACTATTACACTCAGACTGAGAAAAGTAAAAGCACGTATAACCATCAGTAGCTTCTTAAGATTCATACTGGATTCAATTCAGGGCTCATAACTTAAAGTAGATTTAAATCCTCAAAGTTGAAATGTAAACCACATGAAAAACACAATAAAATTGTAAAATATATTTAAAAAAATAAATTGTATATTTCTTAAATTACCATCAATATTCACATTTAAATATTAATTTATCTAATGCCTTTGGCTCCATATTAATTGGGGCACTTTTTCATTCATTCATTCATTCATTATCTGTAACCCTTATCCAGTTCAGGGTCGCGGTGGGTCCAGAGCCTAATTGGAATCATTGGGCGCAAGGTGGGGATACACCATGGAGGGGGCGCCAGTCCTTCACAGGCCAACACACAGTCACACAGTCACTCACACCTATGCGTTTGAGTCGCCAATCCACCTACCAACGTGTGTTTTTGGACTGTGGGAGGAAACCAGAGCAACTGGAGGAAACCCATGCAGACACGGAGAACACACCAACTCCTCACAGACAGTCACCCATAGTGAGAATCGAACCCACAACCTCCAGGCCCCTGGAGCTGTGTGACTGCGACACTACCTGCTGCACCACTTTTTCAATCTTCTTCAAATTTCACTTTCCACCTTAACTGGGATTCTCATAGGGGTAGGATTTTTTTTTACATGCCAGCTTCTTAGTCTTAAAAGTCCACCTTTCTAGATTCATGTCCACCTTAAATCATCCAGCATTCAATCTCTATACCTTTATGGATAATTTGAATAAGAAACTAACTCCTATCTTACAACATTCCCTCACTTTTTTTGTGCCATTTTATTGCAAGCCCAGGAAAGTTCTAAAGACATGTTCCTGAGAGCTTTAGGTGATGGGGCCCAGTGTAATTTCTTTTCACTGGGTCCAAAATCGTTGATGCACCCCTACTGATGTGCATGAGGCATTGAATAAATTGAATTTTTGAGTTCATTTCCCACCCGTACCATCCATGAATAATAAAGTGTTTCAAACATAAATGGGTGGTGTGTGCGACTGATGTCCAGTGAGGTCAGTATCTGTGACAGTAGTTCTCTAGTGTCAGTGTTGTTCTGACTTCACATTCCAGTAAGAGCAGATGTAATAATTTAAGAATACTGTAACCTGAGCACTCTGAAGGTCTAATGAATGCTGAACTGGGCAGAGCAGGGCAGGAGCTGAATATGACGCTGAAACTATCTTCAGAGTGGACACTAACAGACCGGCGCCACGGTAATGCATCTAGAAACCTTTTTAACTCTCTACATATCTCTCACTCCTTCCTTTCCTTATCTGAACTCTCTCTTTCCCTCCTCCCTTTTTTCTTCCTTTTATCTTTTATCTTCTCTTTGTCCCACCCCCTCTCTCTGTCTCTCTCTGTTTGCCATCTACTATGTTCTCAATTTTTTATAACCTAGCTCATCCTTTAACTCTAAAGTGAAGTATATTTTAGACTCTTTTACACCACAGGGAGGAACAACTTGTAAATAACTCTGTGTGTGTGTGTGCGTGTGTGTGTGTGTGTATGTGTGTGTGCGTGTGTGTGTTTGTGTAACTCGACATTTTTCCCACTTTGGCAAGTCATGTAAAAACAGGCTAACAACTTTTAGCAGCCTTCAAAACAGAAAGTTCATACACACACACACACACACACACACAAAAACACACACTCACATCTGGCCCTGCACATCAAGAGGGGGCTGGGGCTATTCACACTCATAGCAAGTATAACACACACACACACACACACACAAAACTTAGTTTCTCAATTCTTTACAACACCTATATATCACCTATATTATCTCATTGGGAAACAGTCTGTGTGAACAAGGTTAATGCAATTTAATCAATACCAAAGCCAGCCCAGTTCATGACTGCAGTCCTCTTTACACGTTAAACCCTTCTGCAAAAAGTACAATAAAAAAAATAATAATAAATAAACGTTTACTTAAAAAACAACATCCCATTAAACGGCATAATCCATAATCTTTATATATTTTTTTGTATTTAAGTTTCCACTTTATGGATTACATTGTATACTTTGTAATTTAAAAAATCATGTTGTTCAGTTACATAACGTAGTACAATGATAAATATGTAACTCCAGCCTTCACAGCACTACACTACTTCAGTCAGAGGTATCACCGACTGCATTACACCAACTATCATTTCCACTTATTTCCACATACTATCAATTTTACAGTGTTTAGGATTAAAAACTATTTGCTATTAGTTATGATATTAGTGGCTGACCCTAAATTAATTACAATGCAGTGATATTTGACTCTAAATATGGTGCAATTAAAGAAAAAAATTCTCATTCTTTGCTGATTGAAAGAAGATGAGAAATTCATTTAATCAATAAAATATGTATCTGAAAATGAAAGTACAGAAAAAAACGCATGTAAATTATAGGTTCCATTGAAGTAAGTAGTGTACTGTAGCCCAACTGCAAATAAGAGAAGGTGTGTTTGTGAATGACTGTAAATTATTAAATTAATAAGTAAAGGTATTATTTTTTTTAAATCTGTGGACTTGCCTTGCCTTTGCCCTGATGTGTGTGTGTGTGTGTGTGTGTGTGTGTGTGTGTACATGTACATGTACTGCTCTGGGACGTCCCCTTACAGACAAAACTGAGACATGTGTACGTTGGCCCTTTTTAGCAAAATGAATTTAGCTTGCAGGTTAATAAGGGAGCCCAAACTTTTGCACACCAGTGCAGATGAGTACGTTCAGCTGTATACAACTATTTCGGCATCTCTGGTGAAATTACATTTTCTTTGTTCTATGTGAGTACTGTGGATAAGTGGAAGTTAAATATACAAATCTCACAAAGAAAAAGCCCAATTCAAAGGCGATGATTTACTCAGGTAATCCAGGTGAGGCCATGCATTAAATCAGCAATGCCCATGAAAGCACAGTATATTAATTTATGAAATAACGAGGAAGTAAACACATAAAAAGGGTCTGCTGCCATGGGTCATGTGAACTATTGTCCCAGCGCAACTGCCAGAGCATACATCACTGCTGTCAACTCGAAAAAGAATTCTAGCCCTATACCCGCTATACAGCACTGAAACAAACACACAGTAGCACATAGACTGTGTACATAATATTTACACAAATAAGATATATTCAACACAGTACTGTCTTGTAAATCTTCCACTTTGAAAAGAATTGCATTGATAGTATTGTATTAATGTAATATAATTTATTCATTGTGGTACAATGTGCACATTCATGTAAATTCAGTATGTCAGTTGTTATGGTGCAAAACAAACCTACACACACACACACACACACATCCCTGCACAAACAAACAAACCTTTATGCCCACACAAATAAGCGTAGGCTCACTCACAAATGTAAGTGGACCTTTTGCATGAACTCACACACATACAAGCGTGCATACAAACACACACAGGCGTATGATGCTGGTTTGACAGCTGATTACTGTGCTCTGTTTGTTTCTAAAGCTCCATCCCCTGAGGTCTCAACTCTCATTTATACTCTCTACAAAGTAGAACAGAGAGAGAGAGAGAGAGAGAGAGAGCAAGCAGGATAATGCAAACAGCTGTAATCCTCCATTAAACTACATTTATACCACAAACTGACACAAACATGCAACACACAGCTGAGTGGACAACATATCATTAACGTCCAAAAAGTAACTCTGGTGTAGGAGGCAAGAACTTCTTAATTTAATGAGGTCCTAGTCATTTTGGAATATTTCTGCTTGTGTGTTGTTCTTGAACTTTTCATTAACGAACAGAATGTTGCTATGCTCCAATGTTTTATAAAGATCCATGTTTTTTCCAGCACCAATTCACATCGGACTTTCTCACGTGCACCACACATTTGACACATCTGTGCATAAAGCAAAAATATGGCTACACAGCTACAGTTCTTCATTCATTATCTGTAAGCGCTTATCCAGTTCAGGGCCGCGGTGGGTCCAGAGCCTACCTGGAATCATTGGGCGCAAGGCGGGAATACACCCTGGAGGGGGCACCAGTCCTTCACAGGGCAACACACACACTCACACATTCACACCTACGTACACTTTGGAGTCACCAATCCACCTACCAACGTGTGTTTTTGGACCGTGGGAGGAAACCAGAGCACCCGGAGGCAACACACGCAGACACAGGGAGAACACACCAAACTCCTCACAGACAGTCACCCGGGAATCGAACCCACAACCTCCAGGTCCTTGGAGCTGTGTGACTGCGACACTACCTGCTGCACCACTGTGCCACATGCAGCAAAGTAAATTGCTTAAAACTATTATATATAAATATCATACACATAAGTGGCAAATAAAATTGTCATTAATAATTTAATTGGCTTGTTCGGTCAGGATCGGCAACTATGAAGCCTAATCTGGTAGAAAGACAAACACATCAAGCTCAAATAACCAAGCATTGATCAGGCCTCTGTAAGTATTATTGGGTGTTCACGTGAGTTACATAATACTTCTCAGTTCCATTTGCTGCATGGTAAGCGTATGTACACGGTGGTGCACAGGGTGGTGCTGGTTCGAGCCCCACTCCGGGTGACCGTCTGAGAGGAGTTTGGTGTGTTCTCCCTGTGTCTGCACGGGTTTCCTCCAGGTGCTTTCCTCCCACAGTCCAATAACACACGTTGGCAGGTGGATTGGTGTCTCAAAAGTGTCCATAAGGTGTGTGTGTGAGTGAATGTGAGAGTGTGTGTAGTCCTGTGATGGACTGGGTAGACTCCGAACCCAACCTGACCCTGATAAGCAGTTACAAACAATGAATGAATGAATCTTTTGGTCAGATTTACAGAAGATGATTCTGTAATTAGAATAGAATAGAATAAATATAATAAAAACCTGTTGAAAAAAGTTGAATAAAGAGCAAAGTATTAAAATGATTATTTAGAAGTTATGATTTATATTAGGTTAATGTACCAAATATTTATGGACTTTACACATTAACATTGGCTGCCAAACTGTAATCAGGTCTGTAACATGAACTGGTGACACAGACTGGATTGAGATGGGTTTTGCAAACAAGCTGAGCTTTGTGCTTATTTCTGTTTTCCAGGACTTTTTTTAAGCTTCAACTCTGCTGAGGTGTGTCTCACTGTCAGCGAGCTCGAATTTGCGATCCTTCATGTTCCTCTTTCCTGAGGCATTTCCCCCCCCCCTTGTTTACTGCACTGCCGGGAGTTTTCACACTGCTCCCTGTGACACAATAAAAGGTTTCAGCTATTTCTGTGACTGACACCCCTGCAGTCCATGCCCCACAAGTCTTGGTGCTTTCACAACCTGCTGGAGACATAACGTAGCTTTTGGATATTGGTGCTGATTATAAAATCTCTTTTCCCCACAAGAACATCCTGCTGTTTGTCATTAAATGCAACAGGATGTGTTTACTCCTTTATGCATTTGTGAAATGCATTTCAAAAGCAGCAGTTTAATTTTGTGTTTCTCTGACCTTGATACACAGGGATAGAGAAGAAATAAGGGATTTGTAAAGAGTAAGGGCCTGAAGTATATTAAAGTGCCATAAAGGGAACTCTACTGAAAGAGTAAGCAGAGAACCATGACATGACATGACTCTGTGGATCTGCACTTGGAGAAAGCAAGAGGAAGCCTTCAGCACACACAGCACTGCTCCTACCAGCTAAAAATAGCAGTAAGCCTCCACACTGAATCATCTTTCCTGGTGCAAAGTCTTCAACATATATACAACATTATTTTTTAAAAAGGAATGAAGCTGTTCGTTTTTAAAAAGCCAATGCTGTTACTTTAAAAATATATATCTCATATCCTATATTATCCTTATATTCAGTAGTTTTTATTTTTTCTAGGATCTATTTATTGGAATTCTCTTTATCCCATGGAACTAAGCAGAATTGATTTGTTTGCCACACCTTTAATTTGATATGTGGTATATTTAATAACCTCTGTTGGGCTGCCATGTTAAAAAATAAGACTATTAATTAAAAAAGGAATGTCTGCTTACGGTATTCAAAACCCAGTGATTAAATGGTACAACATTTTACAAATTTTACACACCACATCAAAGCAAGGTACGTTTTATAATAAACAGCCCCCTTAGAGGCTTTTGAAATTGTATTCCCTTTTATAGGAACTTTTTGGATGTAGTCAAAAATGGCACTAGGACCATGAAGAGGAAAAGCTTCCTCTCCAGACATCATTTTTCATCATTAAACTGATAGAAAAACCTGTAGAGCACTGGTGCCCGCTGTGTGTCCAGTCAGATGTACACAGCTTGATCTGGGCCAAAGTGGAGCTCCGATTCACTAATGTAGGTTCTAGCTAATGCTGCTGCAGTGCTGAGAGTTAAATTATTAATGATGATGCCACAGTACTTGGTTAGCCTATCATAATCACTCTAAACGTGTTTACTCAGCTTAGGGTTTTACCTTGTTAACACCAAGGTGAGAACCCTGACTTAATCCAGTACATTAGAAGCTTCTCTGTCATCACAGACCTTCACATTTAAAATTCAACAGGACGCTAATGGAACAGGATAAGCATCCTTCAACAGTTCAGTTTCAGAATGGAAGTGCTAAAGTGGAGAAAATGCTTAGCTCTTATTGTTAATATCTTGAAACATATTAACACTCTTCCATTGTGTCCTAAGTAATTTATAAAAATCAATTTAATTCTTTTTACTTGGAGCTAATCAAATTTATCTTGAACTAGCAATATTAGCATTATCAGCTCAGCTGGGCAGGCTAGCTAATTAGCCATCCCTCAAAGCACAGCCCCACAATACTGCACAGCACATTAATACTGATAATAAGTGTAGATTTTTCTGGAAGGATTTGAAGCACAGCAGTGCAATAAAACTCTGTGTTAAGGGATAAATCTGTACTAGATTATTTAACCATAAATTAATATGCTAGTTTAGTCTTAACTTGTTTTGAGTGGCCTGTTATGTTTGAGGTTTAAGTGTTGGTCCAGGATCAGTGCACTTTAGGCATAACTGCTGTTCTAAATGTTGAGACCTGAGGTTAAAAATGAAATAACACGTGTTACTAGGAAATGGATCTACAAAGGGCATCTGGCAAAAACATGGGAACCCTGCTGAATATACTTTGGGGCTAAACAGCACTGTGAATTAATTTGAAATAGAAGCTACTTTAAGATAAGAAGCATTACACTGCACATAAAATACATCAAGAATCACCAAAACCATTAACACCATGCTTAGCTTTTTGAATAACTTTTCAAATCTTCACTTGCCTGTGGGACAGAGAAATTTACTGCTAGCTGCCTTTACAACTGCAACGTTTTCATTGGGCAGGTATGACTGAGCTCTAACCTTACTTGATATTTTATCTATGGAGCTTGTATTTATGGGCCCAAGGCAAAATCTATAATCGCCTAACACTGAACTTCTTACAAATGTCCATATTTTTTCAGCTTTTCTGATATGAATTCTGATTTGGTACATTTTATATTGTTTTTATTATGTTCATTTATTCTCTGTCAAACAATAAACCCAAGCAATTCTTCTGTCTCCTATTTATATGAAGATGCAATAACCTATTACATATAATCTCACTGTGAGTTTTGGCCAGCAGTGAAAGTGAAGTGAAGGCCAACGCCTTCACTGCAAAAAATGAAATCTAAGCAAGTAAAATTTACTTAAATCTAGTCTAAATATCTAGTAATATTCATTTGGATATTGTTGTAAGAATATAATAAGGTTATTCAACTTATTTCTAACTTATTTTTTACCTGTTTTAAATAATTGTATCTACAGAAAGTGTCTAATTCCATTGGCAGCTTCTTTTAAGCATCATTTTATCTTATTTCTTGAATTAAGCAAAAATATCTGCCAATGGAATAAGACACTTTCTGTAGATACAATGATTTAAAACAAGTAAAAAATAAGTTAGAAATAAGTTGAATAACCTTATTATATTCTTACAACAATATCCAAATGAGTATTACTAGATATTTAGACTATATTTAAGTACATTTTACTTGCTTATATTGAATTTTTTGCAGTGTTGTATACAAGTCTAACTATACAGGAAAAAGAAAATACATCTGTAACTTAGAATATTTTTTATAAACAATTATGTTAACCCCTATTTCTAATTTCTTTCTCCTTCCCATCACAAATGAACACTATATATAGGACCTTTTTTCTCTCTCTTCCTTCCTCTACCCTTGCCTATCTATCTTAGGCACACACATGAACAAACACCAGTGAAGAGTGATATTAGGTTAGCTCTTTGATAATATTACACCATAATCCCTCTCCTCAGTCTAGATGAATAAAGAGGGTGGGCAAGCAAGACAGAGAATGATGGGCTACAGGAGTGGAGGACTGAGGAAGGAAGAGAGAATGGGGGATGGAGTGCTTCACTTGAAGGAGGAGAGAGAAAGAATGAGAGAGAAAAGGCAGAGATTTTGCCAGAGGCTAACTTTACTAGCTTCCACTTCAACCTGAATGACTGCTAACCCAATCCTCTAACCACACATTTTCTGTACCCCCCCCCCACACACACACACACACATGTGGAGAACCCCAGGAACAGGGCAACTAATCCTACAGACCATCAAAGCCAGTGAAGCTTCAAAGTCAGAATATTGCTGAGACAGACTGCTATGCCTCTCTGTGACCAGATGACATTATTTTTTAATGTTTTACTATCAGATGCATTTTGGAAAAGTCTGTGTGACCAATTGACATGAGGATAACTGGATTTTACCACTGTATAACCATTAAAAACAGGATTCAATGAAACCAGTGTTGTCTCCTTACAGCCACTGACATCACCGTTGAACCACCATCACTGTCTGTTGTTACTTACTAATACCAGCAAGCCACCATTAGTGTTTAATGCAATTCCTAATGATCTCTAAATGCTTGTAGGGAGCAAATGGGCTGTCAGTCAAGAGTCAGATTTCTCTGACGATGCCTTTTTCCCCTCCCTTTCTTTCTTAGTCTCTCTAATGGATCTAGTATGCACTGGCACCACTGCCTTAAGCGCTGCCTTCAGCAACCTAGCATAACAGACCTTTGAGATAATTGTACCACAGTAAAGGGTTGGCGAAAGCCTTTTGACCTGATTTGACTCAATCCGTCGTGACCCTAATAAACCTCATCTTATTTCCTCTTTCTCCGCTGTTCCTCCCCACCTCCTCTCCTCCACCCATTTCTCTGTACCATCCCCCACTTCCCTCCTCTGTGACTTACCAGTAACGGTGATGAGCATCGGGGCCACCAGCGGGCGGTTGTTGTCCAGTTTACGGCTGAGTCGGATCTCTCCACTGGTGTGGTTTAACAACAGTAGATGGAGGTCATTGCCGCGGTCGATGGTGTAGTAGAGGCGGTCTGTTACGTCCGGGTCGTGTGCTGGGACACGCCCAATGACTCCACTTGGAAACGTGTTGGAGCGGTTTGACACAAAGTTGTTGAATATGATCTGGAAATCCTGCATCTCAGGCCTGTTGTCGTTTTGATCAACGAGTCGGATCCGCACTGTGGCTCGGCTTACGAGAGGCGCTGATGTCGCCTGTACCACAATGATGTACTCATTGCGTGTCTCATAGTCTAAGTCAATTAGCGATGTGAGCTCTCCAGAGAAGATGTCCATTTGGAAGATTTCTGGAATGTTACCTTCGACAATCTGGTACATGATCTGAGCATTAGGGCCTTCGTCTGGATCTGTCGCAGTGATCTGAGCGACAACAGATCCAACAGCACTGTTCTCTTTTACATGAACCTCAAAGTCATCAGCGGGGAATACAGGGGCATTGTCGTTAACGTCCATTACACTGACCTGGATATGCACAGGTGTGCGCTGAGGTGGGACACCACGATCGACAGCATACGCTGTTAACTCATAGAATGGAACACTTTCTCTGTCCAAACGACGCACTGTGCGAACTATTCCTGAGGTCGGCTCAATCGTGAAATCGCCGTCCCCGTCTTCCCCGTTCTGGAAGGTATACTGCACCCGGCCATTAGTGTGAGCATCACGATCAGTGGCAGAGATTTGTAGAACACTGGTGAAAGGTGGGGCATCTTCACTGACTCCACCTTGATAACGTGGGCTGAGGAACTGTGGCGCATTGTCATTCACATCATTCACATTGACCTCCACGTAGGTGGTGTCAGATTTCTGTGGAATTCCGTTGTCACGAGCTGTGATGGCTAGAGTGTAGGTCATCTGGTCTTCATAGTCCAGCTCAGCCTGAAGTGTGATGGCACCTGTCGCAGGATCGATGCGGAACTGTGGAATATTGTCCTCTAGGAAGTACGTAATGCGAGCGTTCTCTCCTACATCCTCATCGGAGGCACTAATCACTACCACGGTGCTGCCAGGAGGCCTGTCCTCATTCACAGCTACAGAGTAATGAGCGCTTTGGAACACAGGCCGATGTGTGTTAGCGTCTGTAATGTTCACGTGAACCTGACACGTATCATGAAGGGTTCTATCTGATGCAGTGACTGTTAGCACGTAGCGCCGTTCCTGTTTGTAGTCAAGTGGCAGAGCCAGGGAGAGCAGGCCTGCCCCACCAGCTGTGCTGATAGCGAAACGGTTGCGCGTGTTCCCACCAGTGATCTGGTAGGTGACAGCACTATTCACATCACGGTCAACTGCTGTTACAGTAACAACACTCGTCCCAACTGCAGCATCCTCATTGAGCCGAACAAAGTACTCTTTCTGCAGGAACTCTGGACGGTTATCATTGACATCCATCACAGTGATAGTAACACTAGCTGTGGCCGAGAGAGGTGGCACACCATAATCCCTGGCCTCTACACCAAAGAAATAGTGCTCTACTGACTCGCGGTCAAGCTCTGAACTCACTGTGACCCAACCAGTAGCTGAATTAATGACAAATGGCGTGTCAGTGCCTGTTCCTGTTAACCTGTACTCCAAACGTGCATTATCACCATTGTCAGTGTCAATGGCCTGTATGTGCAGAATGGAATGGCCAACGGGGGCACTTTCAAGCACCGTTGCCTGGAAGGGTGTAGATACAAAGATAGGGGGGTTGTCATTAACGTCAGTGACTTGAACGCTCACTATTCCAGTGTTGTTTGAAAGAGGTGGGCGACCATTATCTTGAGCACGTAGTCGTAAAGTGTACTCCCGTTCAGTCTCAAAGTCAAGCGGCGCCACCACCTGTATTTCTCCAGTAACACTGTCAATGGCGAACTGCCCTCTACTGTTCCCACTAATGATGTTGTAGTGCACTGCGGCATTCCCGTCTTTGTCGTCATCAGAAGCACTGACTCGCAGGATTTCGGAGTGTGGTCGAACATCCTCCCTAACAGCCACCACATAGCGTTTCTGGCTGAACTGTGGAACGTTGTCGTTTTCATCTAACACGGTTATGTGGACACTGACGGTGGCTGACCGTGGGCCTGGTTCCCGTCCTTGATCGCTGGCCTCTACCTGTAAGGTGTAGCGTTCGTTCACTTCTCGGTCAACAATTCCTCGCGTGGTGATGAGGCCTGAGCGGGGATCGATTTCGAAGGCGGAACGTGCCGAAGCTGAACTTTCTCCAACAAACCGATAGCGGATGTTGGCATTCGATGGTGAGTCAAGGTCTGTGGCACGCAACTGCAAGATTGGATATCCCTCCTCTACATTTTCTCGAATTGTCTCACGATACTCGGTCTGTTCAAAAACAGGGGAGTGATCGTTACGGTCAGAAACCGTGATAGCCACCATTGTGGTCCCAGACAGACGTGGGGAGCCGTGATCTGCAGCTGTCACTCTGAAGTAATGCAAGTCCATGTGTTCTCTGTCCAGAATATGGGTTGTTGTGATGAGGCCGGTTATTGGATCGATATGGAAGTAATCCATGGATCTGCTGTTCATTAAGGGGGCCATGCTGTAGCTGAGTCTGCCTGCCTCTCCAGCATCTGGGTCTGCTGCTGACATTAATATAACTGATGTACCAGGGGGCTGATTTTCCGCCACCTGAACCTGGAAGTTGTACTGAAGGAAATGAGGGTGTCTATTAGCTGCTCTACGAGAGCGTCCAACAGGAGGGACACCTGTCTGCTCTTCAGAGTACTCGTCTTCTGCTATCTCCCTACCTCCATTACTTTCTCTCTTCTTTTCTTGCAAATGCTGAGTGTCAAAATTCATTTGTGTGTTGTCTACCCAGAGTTTTGAGTCATCTTGTTCTGCCTGTGTTTCTTTGATTTCTTCCCAGGCTTTGTTCTCTTCTCCTCTAGCTCCCTCACTGTCAGCCTCTCTCTCTGTCTGTGAGGTGCTCTCGCCTTGACCTTTTTCTCCCTCTTTCAGAAAATTCGTGTTCGCTTCCAGCGCCTCTCCCTTTGTGTTTTCTGCAATCACCCACTCTCCTTTTTTCTCATTCTCTCTTTCTCCAGGCTGCCTGTTACCCTTCCCCCTGCTCCTCTCTGCCTCCCTCCCCTCTCCTGCCACCTCCCTCCCCTCTGGCCCCTCAGCCCCCAGCTGCTTCTCGTGCTGACTGACAGCCTCGGCTTGTAAGGACAGCCCTTTACCGGATTTTAATTGCGGCTGCGTGGCTCCCCCGTTGGCGGCTAAGCTGCTGCTGGTGATGCTGTCAGCACACCCTGGGTGTAGGTTCTCTACCGGGATGGAACCCCATTGAGCGCCGTTATAGCCATCCTCCTCTTTGTCATCAGGTTGAACACTTTGCGTTTCATTTATATCCTTGTCAGCACTGCTGCCGTTGCCTTGAATATGGTTGTCATTTTTGTTGTTACTGTTGTTGTTGTTGTTGTTGTTGTTGTTGTTAGCGTTCCACAAAACAGAAAATGTGGAGTCTGAAGCTGTCCAAAAACAACTCCAAGGCACCAGACTTCCTGTAAGAGTGTGTGAGTCACCGGATCGTTTAGTGAAGTTTAGCTGGACAGAGAAATTGGCGTGTGTCCTGGTTTGTGTAACGGCACCGGTACCGGTAAGCGGTGAGTCAGAGACATGGTCAGTCAGGCACGTGACGAGTTCAGATGGCGGATAATTACTTTCTTTCTCATTCCCGTGAGGCGGGGTTCGGTTGCCACGTTGTGATCCATGCACTCTAGAAATAGTGGAGCCGGCTGGTTTCAAACCACGTGAGAATTTCCGTGCATGCTTCCTTTTGCAACAAGTTTTCCTCTCCACGCGGAAAGGTGCGTTCAGATCGTTTACGTTTATGCATGACCGCGATATGTTTTGGCAACACGTGACGTTTTCGCGCTCTATGCGCGCACTAATACAAAACGTACGGACGCATAAACAGGAGCGATGTGAGCAGGTTTCAGAACAAACCTCGTGCGCGGCAGTAATCCGGCATGACTCCGCACATCTGCTCGCGCTAACGGAAAGGTGCTCGTGCTCCACACATCTCCTGTTATTCCCTGCGGCCGTATTAAGTGAGCCGTTGCAGCCCTCTCGGCTGAGATCAATAACACTGAGAAGGCCTTTGGAGCGAGCGGCCACACTTCTTTTGTCCAGTTTCTTGGCGGCCACATTTGAATGGTAATGAGAACTGTCTTGAGAGAGTTGCCCGCTGCCAGCTGTTCTCCGAGCCCGGGCGCTCCCTTCATGCAAGCAGGGGTCAGCCGCCTTGCAGTTCCGTCCTCGGTACCTGCCTTGCGCACGGATCCGCCCGGTGAGAGGTGGCAGCGGCGAGCGCGCTCTAGTCCTTTGTACGACACTCTTTTGCGCTCTAGTCCTTTGTACGGCGTAATTTTCCCCGTTCCTGGAAGAGGGGAAAACAACGCCCTTTTGCACGCCGCCGGCGAGCCGCTCCTGGGCACAGTTCTTGCTCCGCGGGGCCGGTTCTGATCCACGCAAACGCGCGTAATCCACTGGAGGCGGGTCTGCTGCCCTGGGGGTCGCACTTTCTAATCCAGGTACAACAAACCACGCGATTGTCCGTGCGGGGCGCGTGTCGAACTCGCCCCCAGCCGAAGCCCCCGGTCCCGGTGTCGCGTGAGGCTGTCCGGCTCTGCGCGCGTCTCCGGGGGCTGGGTGGCGGCACAGCCCCGCTGTCCTGCCCGGGACAACAGCGGCTAACAAAGAGCAGTGGAGAAGGTGGAGCAGCAGCAGCAGCGGCGACGGTGAGCTGAAGCCCAGCAGCAGTGCAGCCATTAGTGTAGTGAGCTCCTTTCTCTCCCCCTCTCTCTCTCTCACTCTCTCGTTCTCTCACTCCCCTACTCTCCCCCTTCTCTCTCCCTCCCCCTCTCCTCTCTCTCTCCCTCTCTCTTTCTCTCTCTCCGGTTAGGTCTCCAGCTCCTCCGCCGCCGCCCGACTCCTCTCTCCGGGCTGCCGAGCAGCTCGCATCTATTCTCGGCTAGCAGCGGCGGCGCGGGCGCAGCATCCTTCCTCTCTCTCTCTCTCATCCAACATGGCTCACAGCGGAACCCGGCGCTACTCGCGTTCCTCCTCCCTTCCTTCTCCCCTCCTCCTCCACCTCTCTCTCTCTCTTCCTCTTTCTCGCTTGCTCACTCCCTTTCCACACACACGGATTCATTCTACCCCCTCCCTCTCTCTCTCTCTCTCTCTCTCTCTCCCTCTCTCTCTGCAATATCCGCCTCTAAAGGAACATGAAACCTTGCCACACAGTGATATATATATATATATATATATATATATATATATATATATATATATACAGAGAGAGAGAGAGAGAGAGAGAGAGAGAGAGGTGAGACGGAATCTTGCTTTCTACTGAAGCAGACTAATCCTGACTGGAGGTGTGTGCTCTAGTACATTAATGAGCCCCTATTATAAACGCAAACGTATGACGGGCGCGTTAAAAGCCTACTACAAAAGCTGGAAATGGAGAGGCGCGCGGGGCTCGCGGCTTTGTGTTATTACACATTCAGCACATTCAGTCCGGGTTCACCTCTGACGTCATGTCTTCTCCACAGAGCTGAAGGCTATGGGGTGAACAGTAGCATTAGTATTTTTAATAAACACACACACACACACACTGAACAATCAGGATTCGGAGGAACACCTACCTTGTGTCTACATTCATTGTCCATTTCATTCAGTTCCACTGACCACAGGAGCACTTTGTATTTTTACAGTTACACACTGTATTCCACCTGTTTCTCTGCATTCTTTCTTATCCCCATTTCACCCTCTTCTTTAAAGGTCAGGACCACCACAGATGAAGTATGATTCAGGTGGTGAATCATTCTCAGTGCTACAGTGACAATGAAGTGGTGGTGGTGTGTTAATGTGTGTTGCTGGTGTGAATGGATCAGACATAGCAGGGCTTCTAGAGTTTTTTAAAGACCTCACTGTCAATGCTGGACTGAGAAAAGTCCACCAACCAAAAACATTCAGTCGACAGCGTCCTGTGCCCGCTGATGAAGGACTAGAGGACGACCAACACACGCTGAGCAGCAGCAGATGCGCTTCTCTCTCGACTTTACATCTGCAAGGTGGACCAACGGGGTAGGGGTGGACTGTGAGTGGACACAGGGTTTGAAAACTCAAACAGCACTGCTGTGACTGATCCACTCGTACCAACACAACACACACTCACACACAAGCACCACGTCAGTGCCACTGCCGTGCTGAGAATGATCCACCACCCACATCATACCTGCTGTGTGGTTGCCCTGGGGGTCCTGCGCTGAAAGGGGTGAAAGGGGGCTAACAAAGCACGAAGCGCAACAGATGGACAAACTCACACTGGATTGAGGCGCTGGTTTATGCATGAGTTCGTATAGACTCAATTACTTCCAGCCATGTGTTTCCCCGCTCCGCTATAAAAACCAGTCTGTGTGTCTCGCGCAGTCTGGCTCGCGCTGACACGATTGGACCGAATCCACGGATGTTGAAAAATTCATACGGCTCAATTATACCAGACACACACACACACACACACGAGATAAGGCGCCCTCGCGCCCACTGCTCTCGTGCTCTCTTGTCTGAGCTGAGCAGGGCTGACTGTCGTGTTGGACTCGCGCGCTCTCCGTTTAAATGCACTGGCGAAGTAAAAACAAATCCAGCGCTGAACGCTCGCGCTTGTTGAAGGCGCATTAAGCAGGCTTCATGTCTCTCTATAAGCGCATTGTGTGGGGCACGGAGCGCGCGTGTCTAGACTGTTCTCGTGTTTGGCTTGATGGTATTACATCATACAGTCATGGCATCCTAAATCACATTAGGAGGGAAGAGGCGGGAATCCCATAAAGGGCTTCCGTAATAAAGCTCGTCTTTTTCATCGACTGGCAATTTGCAAAGCTGATCAAACAGCCTACAATTCATCTCCACCTCCTCCAGTCTTTATCCACGGGGTCCCTTTGTTACACAGCTCCGAGAAAGAGGTACAGAGCACCCTTCATTAAATATAACATAATGCTTGAAGACAGGAGGGGAACCGATGGGAAGATACGAATTTTTAAAAGCTAAAGAGAAAACTCTTAACAACCGTGCAGCCGACCTGGTAAACCCCAAGAGTGTGCACATCAGATAAACGTCTTTTTAAAATTCATCTTAAAAAGATCCACAGGTGATTCTGCCCACGCATTTATGATGAGAATTCAACTCTGGCGGTCTGAAAGGATGTGGATAATTCAAGAAAAAGCAATAAATAATAATAATAATAATAATAATAATAACAATAACAAGAATAAATTAAAATGTTTACTAGAACAACCAAACTGAGCTAAATATATATATATATAATTTTATGGACTGATTAATCTAAATTTGTAGCTGAAATTGCTGAAAATGGAACCAAATTCTAAGACCAGAGTTAAGACTGGATTAAGACTGAACTACGACTGGAATGTGTAAAAGAGAGAAAAAATTCCGTACAGTTTTCTGTGAAAAACTGAAAATCTGTCTCTACTGATGAGAAAACTATCAAACCCAGTAAACATTTAGCCGTTGATTCAACGTTTAAATAACGTAATGACT
Organism: Hoplias malabaricus; assembly: GCF_029633855.1. Taxonomy (NCBI): domain Eukaryota; kingdom Metazoa; phylum Chordata; class Actinopteri; order Characiformes; family Erythrinidae; genus Hoplias; species Hoplias malabaricus. Next base: position 33,654,363 of record NC_089813.1, on the reverse strand, counting down.
GCCGTCTAATCAACACTCTCTTAAGGTTGAAAATGAAAGTTGAATAGACGTCCGAACACAGACATTGAAAATACGGCTATTAGACGTATTTTGGACGTCCATTGACGTTATTAATTGGTCCCGAAATACATTACTTGTATAAAACGCATTTTGGACGTCCACTGACGTTATCGATTGGTCACCACTTAACTAACTTATTAAGATGGATTTTGGACGTCCATTGACGTTTAAAATATGTCCTTGACGGACAGACTACTTTTAGACCTATTTTGAACGTCCAGGGACGTTCCTTGTTTACTGGGAAGCTGTTAGAAAGGCAAAGGAGTTTGCTCCTAAGAAGCTTCAGGACCTTGGACAGCAATCAAACACTTAAAGGCCCTATTTCCAGGTACTTTTATGTACACCCTGATGTCCACTTTTGACATGTGTGCCAGTTATAATCATAACTCGTTTTACAATAACCATTCCCAACCTCTCCATATCCAGGTTAGTTAAATTGCTATGTTCTGATTGGCTGTATCTGATTTAGAAAGCTTTGGTAGAATCACTGCTCGCAGCTTTAATGACAAGAGATGGGGCATAATGTCTGTAGGCAGGGTTAGGTTTATATGAATGTGCTAGTTTTTTTAACATCACAAATACATTGAAAATTGTGGCATGCAAAACAGAATGAACACATTAAAATACTCATTCATAATTCACACAGTAATCTGAGGGTAATGTCGCTGAACTAAGCACTTTCTCAAGGCCATTTTGAAGATGTAATGCAGTGGTGCCCCCTGGAAGCACATGAATTCTGATTATAAACGAATTAATGAGTGAGTGAGTGAGTGAGTGAGTGAACAAATGAATATTTCTGCAAGCCCCCTAGTGGCCACCCCAAATATGGGGTGCCCATTTTTCCTGGTTTAAATCTGCTGACAGAGGACTCATGGGGCATGTAAACTCACACTGTGCAGAATGAAAGAAATCAAGAGCTGTGTTTGTGCCACAATATCTAATATCACTGTACAAATAAGAACAATTTTTTCTTTATTGTTGGATGCACTATTATTTTTCCCCTCAATTGTAAAGCAATTTACAAGTGTAAATTATTATTATTATTACTACTACTATTAAAAGAACACAGTAGATGAAACTGCGGGAAGGGTGGCAACAGGGAAACTGGGAAAATATCTGCAAAATATTTCATTATCACTTACATAGTAATAATGACATTATCAGTGCTATAAACGCTCAGTTCACACTTTATTTACGGTGTGTAAAAATAATAATGATAATCATGATGCCTAAAAATACCACTTCCAGGTCACACTTCATATATCAGGGTGCACAGCTAACAAATACACACCTGTGACATCCTCAAGGCCACAGCTAATTCCATAGCTGAAGTTACCATGGGAACGGGATGGTAGGGAGTAGCCTATTCTTATGGTTTGTGTGTATGTGTGTGTGCGAAAGAGAGAGGCACAGAGAGAAGGAGAGAGGGGAGGGGTGTGTGGGGGTTCACAGGTCTTTCTCTTGCCTGGAGCCCAGCAGTGTAGAGCCCCCCGCTCCCCAGGCCACCACTCCTTCCATCCCTCCCTCCCTCCTCCATCTCTGGCCTGTGGAGTGGAGGGCAGGTGGCTGCATCTGGCATGAGCAGCGCTTGGGGGTGTGGCCCAGTGTGAAGAGGCGGGACATGACGGATGGGTGATGGAGTCAATTGCCAGGAGATTGCCCACTGTTATCTACACCAACAGTGTGTGAAGAGGCAACCTGATATCACGTTTAAAACGTGCCTGTGCTACAAAAAAATAACCATTATCATCTGCTCTGAATGGCATGTGTCCCCAACTTAAACATTGGAGTGGGAGTATCTGGGCACCTCACAAATAAGGGCCATGATGCAATTCTTAAATGGCTCTTGATGCGTCTCTGTGTTTTATTTCTAAAGCTTACACTGTAAAAAATTGCTGTAAATTTACAGCAAGTCTGCTACGGTATTTTATTGTATTTACAGTAAATTATTGTAATACTCAATTACAATAATATGCGGTAAATTTCAAATACAGTAGTGTTCCTGCAAAAATAAGGTAAATGGCTGGAAACTCTGCTGCCAGTATTTTACTGTAAATCGCAATATTTACAGTAAATTATTGTATTATTCAATTACAGTAATATGCTGTAAATTTCAAATACAGTAGTGTTCCTGCAAAAATACGGCAAATGGCTGGAAACTCTGCTGCCAGTATTTTACTGTAAATCGCAATATTTACAGTAAATTAGTGTAATACTCAATTACAGTAATATGCTGTAAATTTCAAATACAGTAGTGTTCCTGCAAAAATACGGTAAATGGCTGGAAACTCTGCTGCCAGTGTTTTACTGTAAATCGCAGTATTTACAGTAAATTATTGTATTATTCAACTACAGTAACATGCTGTAAATTTGAAATACAGTAGTGTTCCTGTAAAAAATACGGTAAATGGCTGGAAACTCTGCTGCCAGTATTTTACTGTAAAATTTACAAGAATTTACAGTGTACATTATGATTTCCTCAGTGGCCTTTGGTGAAGTGGAAAACATTAACTTTAACTGACTTGACAAAATGTAATGCTATGGTAACACAATACTTTTCCTAATGTATTTATGTAAATACAGTTTCCAATTCTAGATTCTCAGATTTTTAAATTTTCCTACTGGCCCTGTGTCTGAAATACTGTCTTCTGAGGGGAAAAAGGTGCAGAGTCATGTCTGAATTGAATGTTGGCTGTGGGGTTTCCTCTATTTTACCCATATTTGAAGATAGTGTAGATGTATCCTTCACTGCATTACATTTCCCATATTCCTGTGTTTCAGCACAGTTAGCAATGTGTTGGATCCAACGGCAAAGTTAGATTGATTTTAATATGTTATTTGTAAGCAGAAATAGTCAAAAACTAAGATTATTAGCTCTGTTATCTCCACAAGTGCTAGCGTATGTTAGCGTGTAGGTATCTTAGAAACTTTGCGACATACTCCTGCATTTGAAGTGTGTCTCAGATAAGAATCTGTACCTTACAGGTACCTTCTTGGAAAAACGCTGCCCTCTAAGGCACCTATTGTAGAGAACCTATTGTTGGGAAGCTAGACATTGAGATTGTTATGTTCTGTTACAGACACTGCTTGTGTGAGTGTTTGGCTGTTTCTTCTCTTTAAATGAGGCACCAAAAGTAGCATGGGTACAATTAGCACTCCCTGCTGGAGAGACATCAGACTGATATTGAACTATCAAAAAAAAGCAGTACACTGTAAAAAAATTGCTGTAAATTTACAGCAAGTCTGCTACAGTATTATAGTGTAATACTCAATTACAGCAATATGCTGTAAATTTGAAATAGAGTAGTGTTCCTGTAAAAATACAGTAAATGCCTGGGAACTCTGCTGCCAGTATTTTACTGTAAATCGCAGTATTTACAGTAAATTATTGTATTATTCAATTACAGTAATATGCTATAAATTTGAAATACAGTAGTGTTCCTGTAAAAATACGACAAATAGCTGGGAATTCTGCTGCCAGTATTTTACTGTAAATCGCAGTATTTACAGCCAAATATTCAGTTACAGTAATATGCTATAAATTTGAAATACAGTAGTGTTCCTGTAAAAATACGACAAATAGCTGGGAATTCTGCTGCCAGTATTTTACTGTAAATCGCAGTATTTACAGCCAAATATTCAGTTACAGTAATATGCTGTAAATTTGAAATACAGTAGTGTTCCTGTAAAAAATACGGTAAATAGCTGGGAACTCTGCTGCCAGTATTTTACTGTAAAATGCAGTATTTACAGTAAATTATTGTATTATTAATTTACAGTAATATGCTGTAAATTTGAAATACAGTAGTGTTCCTGTAAAAATACGGTAAATGCCTGGGAACTCTGCTGCAAGTATTTTACTGTAAAATTTACAAGACATTTTTTACTGTGTACAATATATTATGGCTCCATTGTCAGTGACAAACAGATTGTATTTCATTATCTTTCATCTTGTTTCTCTATCCATTAGGGGTCAGTTTGTTGTGCTTTGATTGGCCAATAGCTGTTAAGGGTGTTGAACTCAAGAGCTTTGAGGAGCGGCTGAATTTGTGACACTCACTATGATCTACACCATTAATCAAGGCCTAATGATGCACTGATTGTGTAATGCATTGTGTTTATTGATTCAGAAGTGTCCATCATTTACACATTAATCGCAAACAATTAATTAATCTGATTGCTGACCTCATTCATTCGTTGTCGTGGTGGGTCCAGTGCCCAGCTGAAATCATTGGGCACAAAGCAGGAACACACACTGGACAGGGGATCAGTCGGTCCCAGCACATCACACACTCACAGAGTCACTCACACACTCAGACCTGTGGACAATTTCACACAGCCAATCCACTAAACAACTGGAGCACTTGGTAGAAATCCACACAGCGAAAACACTGTAAACTCCTCACAGACAAAGAGCCAAGAAGAAGGTTGAAACCAGGACCCTAGGAACTTGGAGCTATGGGGCAGCAACCCTATTTTCAGTCTCAATTGCCTCTGTCTGTCTGTCTCTCTTATTTTTACTTACACACACACACACACACACACACACACACCTAGCCTCAGGCCATGCCCTCCTTCACACTCTCCTCCTGAGGTCAGACTAGACACATAAGGAGCTCTGCAGGTCTGTTGCTGTCCAAAACATACACGAAAGGTTGGGGGTGGTGTTTTGGGAGGTTGAGGGTATGGTGGTGTGTGTGGTGAATGAACTGCACATATGAGTTTCCCTGCAGCAGATGGAGCCATGCCCCGTAGACATGTCATACCAATACACAGACTGTTAAAAACACTCTTATAAAGGACTTTTCTAGCACATTGCATCGAGTTGACTGGATTCAAATCCGTACCTCATTACCACATGAATAACACATAGCTATCACATCAACACAATTCTGTCTTTCAGTGTATTTTCTTTGGCAGTAAGTGTGATGTAATATATTTTATTCATGTGGAAATGACAGGGAAGAGACAAGGGAGGGTTGAGAAACAGCCTCTAAATCTCAGTGACAGTTTGTACTATACCTTTGAAGCTTATATAAACTACACATATTTGCCTCCTACAAATGATTATAGAGTAGAAATCTCAAGTTTGTGTCAAAAGCAAAAGCTGTGATTGTTAGAAGCTGCTCCAGAACGGTAGGTTGTAACCATTGGTGGAGTATGAACCAGTTACTGAGGCTGTAGTTTCACTCAATCGTTAATCATGACCAATTCCACCCCATTAGCTCTTAGCGGAACTCCCTCTATCACACACAATGCCACTGAACACTGGGAGGGTGAGGGCAGATACATGCTTCCTCCTGTAAATGTGATGTCAACCACCTCTACTTTTTCACACTGATGATAATGAAACATCCCTGGACTTCCCCATGTACCAGGCCTACACTAGCTGAGACACACCCATGCTTGCTGGCATCGTTTTGTGTGATAAGGGGAGGGGGCCATCCCACCCACACAAAGAGAGCGAGGCTCTCTTTGTGCTCTATTAGGTCCCTTTTGCTTCAGAAGGCGAGAAGACATCTCCCATGACAGGATCAATGCTTCAACAACTGGGCCACATGAAAGCCCAGAGAACATTTTATGTTTGTTAATTAAAAGAAGAACAGAATGCACACTGATTTTCAATCTATTTACAGTCAGTGAAAATCTGACTTTGTTCTACATCATTCTCATTCTATAAGTCATTCATTCGTTCATTTTCTGCAGGAACACATCCTGGGCATGGTGCCAGACCTCCACAGAGCATCACACACTCACACAGTCACTCACACACACCTGTGGACATCTTCACAAAGCCAGTCCCTTTATACCAACATGTGTTTTTGGACTGTGGAAGGGAAAACCACACAATCACAGGTAGAACACAACTCCCCGTTGTGTTTGGGGAGCAGCTACACTGCTGCCACCCAGCCATATTTTATTACTGACAAATGTCTAGCTCATGCATAACTCAGGAATGGTCTTGCCTCGAGATCAGTTGTTCCATAAACATGTCCGGCTCAGTGTGTTAGTTTGATTGATACAGAGGATACGTTTAAAGATTCACACAGGGCCCAGCCCACTCTCTTCCCCCCAGCAACTACAGGGTTGGTTCTTCTCAGAGGTCATCAGCTTGGCACAAAATAAGTCCACCACACCTCCAAAAGGCTCAACAGTGCAATCTGGCATCTCAGACCTACCCCCATCCAAGACCTATCATGCTCTTACATGTATATATTATATATCAGCATTGCCTCTGCTGGTGACTAATGTATGATCAGTGCCACCAGATCTGTGTGGAATCTACACTCTGCATTCCCACACACACACACACACACACACACACCACACCTGCGTCCCATTGATAGCCATAAATCCAGACTGGTCTCTCTGGCGAGAGGCTATACCTCACTCCAGTCCGGTTTCGCCTCTACATGAGAATAAAATCCATTTTCCGCATTGCTTTTTCAGTGAAGGAACCTTCTTCACAGATAGAAATGTAAATAAATCTAATGACAGTGCAGAGAGGCCTAGGGTTCACTGCATTTAGACTTCCCTTTCAGTGAACCCGTCTTCTTTGTGTTTTGGTGCATGTGGAGTGTGTGTGTGTGTGTGTGTCACCGGGAGCAGGGTGATGTCATTAGTCATTTTAGAGGATTATGTGATTATGAGGCCTGCATGTTCGTTATCTGCTGCGTGGTTATTGGATTTTGACATAGAGCTTGTGCTGTTTGACTGCTGATTTACTCTTAACGGGGACTGTCTCTCTCTCTCTCTCTTTCCCTCTCTCTCTCACACACACACACACATGCATTCCGTCAATCATGCAAAGCCATTATAAGATAATTAGTCATTCACAAGAGAAAACGTCACACCCAAACCAGCCTAAGCTTCTGTTAAATGTTGTAATTAACTTACAAGGGGAGGGAATGTTCAGATGTGCGCACTCACAAAAACATCCAGGTGGGCAAACATGCACACGCACGCACGCACACACACACACACACACCAATTACAGAAACACACGTGTTGTGTCCACTGAGGTGGTGAAGTGGGATGTTAATGATGGAGAGCTGTGTTATTACAGTTACACATATATTAATATACATTAATGCACACACTAATGTTTAAAATTCAACCCGAAATCATATGACAACATTCAACAACATTTTACTTCTGCTCTTTGGAAAGTGCAGTCACTTTTAATTATATCATCTTGCAGCAGTGGGTGTCTGCCATTCTCATGTAGTATCCAATCAAAAGAATATCCATCCATCCATTCATTATCTGTAAGCGCTTATCCGGTCCAGAGCCTACCTGGAATCATTGGGCGCAAGGCGGGAATACACCCTGGAGGGGGCGGCAGTCCTTCACAGGGCAACACACACACTCACACCTACCAACGTGTGTTTTTGGACTGTGGGAGGAAACCAGAGCACCCGGAGGAAACCCACACGGACATAGGGAGAACACACCAACTCCTCACAGTCATCCGGAGGAAATCCACGCAGACACAGGGAGAACACACCAACTCTTCACAGACAGTCATCTGGAGGAAACCCACGCAGACACAGGGAGAACACACCAACTCCTCACAGACAGTCATCCAGAGGAAACCCACACAGACACAGGGAGAACACACCAACTCCTCACAGACATTCATCCAGAGGAAACCCACACAGACACAGGGAGAACACACCAACTCCTCACAGACAGTCATCCAGAGGAAACCCACACAGACACAGGGAGAACACACCAACTCCTCACAGACATTCATCCGGAGGAAACCCACACAGACACAGGGAGAACACACCAACTCCTCACAGACATTCATCCGGAGGAAACCCATGCAGACACGGGGAGAACACACCAACTCCTCACAGACAGTCACCCGGAGCGGGAATCGAACCCACAACCTCCAGGTCCCTGGAGCTGTGACTGTGACACCTACCTGCTGCAACACCGAGCCGCCCTCAAAAGAATATATATTTTTTTGAATATTCTAACATTAATAATATATGCCGACTGAGCTGTGTTTCTTTATGATCGCATATTCACAAAATCAGGAAATAGTTCTTAGACATTCAGACGTCTGGAAAGTGAGCACGTGATTAAAGAGTTCAGTTGGATAAATCATATTTTTAAACTCAATACTTTAATGTTAGACTTTTTAAAATACAATGTGATTATTGTTACTAACCAGATATAATCTACCATACATAATAAATGTATAATGTGCAACAAATTATTTAAACCTTTAGATGTTATATTTTTATATTCTGAAAAAAAAAAAAAAGGTTAAACCGGCCTTTGGTCTAAACTCGGACCATGTCCAGGTTTTAGTCTTGACTCGGACTCTCTGTGTGACCTGGTCCTGGTCCTGGTCTCTCTCTTGATTCTAACTCAAACGGTCCTGTCTCAGTCTTGACCCTGACGTGGCTCTAATGATCTTGATTTGGTTGTTTTCCTTCTGTGTTCTATCCTTCTATATTGTGCTTTTTGGCTGGAAACTAGAAATAAAGGGGGACGGGGCGGGGTTTAGACTTTGGAACCGTAACCGAGAGAGATGACACTAATCTGAGTAAACTTCATCATAAACAACTGTACTCCTCTGAGCCAAGTATGAGTGTGTGTGTGTGTGTGTGTGTGGCTGAGAGGTAGAGGCTGTTTGTAGGCCAGCTGTGTGTTGTCTCTTAGTCAGCCGCTGACCCAAATCAGAGAATGTTTAAAAAAAAAAAAAGGGAAGAGAGTTAGTTAAGGCTGAGAGTGAGCGTAAGGATAATAGAGAGAGAGAGAGAGAGAGAGAGAGAGAGAGAGAAATAAATGACATTTACAGAGAAGAGGAAGGAAAGAATTTGTGATGCAGATATAAATATCTACCCTTGTTATTCCACCGCTCGCCTCTTTCTCCTTCAGCTCAAACTAAACCTTTCATCTTACGCCACATACTGTGCTTCATATTCGTACACACACACACACACACACACACACACTTAATCTTACCACTTTCAGAATCCAATTCTCACCAGATACTCTCTCTCAGCCCTAAATGAACTCCAGTAATACCACAAAAGTGCAGGCCCAGTTTTCATGATCCTCTTTAGTAAAAAACTTTTTGCCTCAGTAATCTGCAGTGCGACTGTACGACATTTTTACATACTACGATGTTAAAAGTGATGTTTGATGCAGTGATTTGATGGATTACTCTTTTGTTTTTCATCCTCACCACTGTCTGCTACATCTGTGGCCTATGATTAACACAGACTTTCATTTCAATCCCATTTCCACAAGTTAACACAATTCCCTTGAGGCTTAAAGAAAATTCCGGCATATGCTCTGGTCAAAATACCACAAGGACCAAACAACACAGCACCATTCTCCTGCTGTCTAAACAGCCTTTTTCAAGATGACCGTTTTCAGCGCCTATTTTGAACCACTATTTTGACCTCCACCAAACACAAGGCGCACAGCAGTGAGGCACAAGGAGCAGAAATGCAGGTTTGAGTCATTTTCACTCGGTTCACATTCTCATCCACTTTCATTTTCTCAGTATGTTGACTGTACACATTTATCTCTGCGCTTGTTGTGTCAATTTTACTCCATTTAACCTCGTCTTTGCACTCTCACATAAAAGTGGGCTCAGTGTTGTGACTGGGGAGCCTCAGACCTGGAGGAGGGACCACTCAGAGATGCCTGCTATCGACGTAAAACACAACAGAAAAGAAAAAAACCTTAGAAAGAGTTCTAGATACTAGTAAAAATGCTTCGCCTCAGAGATCCTTTCTAATGTTTTTATGCAGCATTTCATCAGAACAAACACTTTTCTCTAGTATCTTAATTTTACAATTTTTGTCACAGAATTTAAAAATGCCAGAAGATACGTTTCATTAAACCCTTTGGGGAAATTGAGTCTCCACATTTAACCCGTCATTGGCAGCGGACACGCACACGCATACACACACAAAAGCATATTTTGCATACACACACAATAGGGGCAGTGAGAACACATGCACACGGAGCAGTGGGACGCCACCTCAGGGCTCGGTGAGCGGTTGCTCAAGGGCACCTCGGCTGTGAATGTTCAGACAGGAGAAAACACAAGCCTGCTTGTCCTTTAGGCCAAGGCCTGTCCCCCTTTTACTGAGAACCATTAAAGAACCATTGAAATACACACTTTTTAAAGGTGTACTAAGTATTATCTTTGTTTGTAAGAAAGACAACGCTCCAGAAATCCTCGCATAAAGAATCAGAAATATAAATGACGCACGTGAGTTATTCGTTTATATCATTAACTAATGCCGTTAATTTTACACCCTTCCAATATATCTATGAGCTCTAAGAGCATTAAACATCTTTGAAAGCTTCGTACTGAAATTTATGAAGAGATATATATTACTTAAGGCATATTTAAGATGCACATATTAATGTGTGTTGATCTGTGACAGAGTAAGACATTGCACTGCATTCTGATGACTAAACTGTGAGAAAGGAAAATTCAGATGCACTGCACCGTGATTACAGTGTAGAAGCAGTGTTTTCAGGCTTTGGTACATTGATGTAGCTAGATTTAGGCAGATTAAGAGTTTAAATAATAAGACCCTCAAAAGAATAGCATAGGGTTAAATTCCCAGCTCAGGTAGGAACCCCACACAATATCAGTAAATGTAGTTTGAACCTTTGTAAGCGAGGAACCTGCTTTAAATAGAATACAAGCACAGGGCTAAAACAAGATTAATCAATATATTAAACTCGATTTGTATCTGTTACAAGGCACAGTGCACACCATTGGCTCAAGCAATGTATCAGTGCAGGACAGTGTCCTCCTTTTCTTATTCATTACAAGCTATTATGAGCACTTCTATGGACTCAGGTCTCGTTAAACAAAGGATTGGAAATTTCCATACTCATTTGGACTCATATCCAGAGACTGGGTGGCTGCTGTATTTCTGCGGTTGGGGTCAACAGCAGTTGCAGTACTGAGTACAGGAAAAGCTAACGCTGTACTGCACAATGGCACAGTCTTTCAGATGAGACATAAAACATAAAAGATCCCCTGAAGAAAGTGGGAGATTTACCCTGATGTTTTTTTAAATAAATTACTCCTCTATAAATTGTACTTAAAAAGAGTCTGAAACATATCAAGATTCAGAGTGAAGGCCAATTCTGGCCTAAAAGGGCTTTAAAGGCTGCAACTCTACTCTGAAACTGAGTTAGGATTAAAGTGAATTAGTATCAGCTTAGATTGGGATCACACTGACTTCAGGCTCTGAAATGACCCCCTCTGAACCCACTCAGCCGGCCTGGCTGCAGATACGTGTGATACATGTCACAGAGCAAATGCTGAGGCCTGAGCTAAACACTGTAGCTGAACGTATGCCACTTTTATGCCGTTTTTGGGCATAAAACCACCAGTGCAACCTTGTAGAAACAAGCCATGCTCATAAACATTCAAAAGACCAGCATGCAGCATGCAGCAGAATGTATCTGAACATCCCATCAACTGAGAACATTCGTAAATGTACAATGTAGGGAACAGCACCCAAATTCTGGTCTAATGAACAGTCTGCAAAAATATGATTAAAAAGCAACAGCAGATGATCAAAGTGTGAGAGACCGAACAACACTGGACCTTAGTTTAATGAAAAATCCAATACTTAAAGAAGAATCCCATAATGTGTGCCCCCTCCAGTGTGTGTGAGTAACTGTTCCTACCAAGTACCCAATGGTTCCATGTAAGCCCTGGAACAACTGTGACACTTATCTGAATTAAGTTTATTTTCAATTAAAATATAATTAAAATTACAGACTTCAAAGGGTTTTATTTCCTGTTTTTTTAGGGGTGGGGCATTTTTTTAGGGTGTGCTGTATCACATAATTTTGTATCTGTGCACACAGAGCAGAGATATTTCTGAGGAAGCATGTTCTGGCCCTCACAGTCCCAGGTTAGTAGCATGGTGTGATTGGGAGAGTCGTGGCTAACAGGTGGAATGCAATGAATAAATTAGGGAGAAATATTGGGTATGAATAAAAAATGGGGATGTGAATTTAAAGTATAGTTTAAACCTTAGTTTTATGACTATTTAATTGCCATATTCCTTAAAGTCAAATTTGATTTGTGTGTGTATCTAACCCTGTGGTCCAATAAAATGAGAGGATTTACAGTTTTTATAGGAAATATTACGATATGGAACCTTTAAGTGAGTGAGGAAAAGGAAACAAATAATAAAATAACAGCATCAGCATTGAGAGAGAGAGAGAGAGAGAGAGAGAGAGAGAGAGAGAAATAGAGAGAGAGAGAGAGAGAGAAATAGAGAGAGAGAGAGAGAAATAGAGAGAGAGAAAGAAATAGAGAGAGAAAGAGGGCGAGAGAGAGAGAGAGAAAGAGTGAGAGAGAGAGAGAGAGAAAGAGAAAGAGAGAGAGAAAGAGAGAGAGAGAGAAAGAGAGAGCGAGAGAGGAAGAGAGAGAGACAGAGAGAGAGAGAGAGAGAGTGACAGCTGTTGCATGAGACACTGATCTGATTAAATCTGTCCATGTCTGCTCAGCATCACCAACCCCCACCAACCCCCACAAACACACACAGTGTGGGTCCCCACTCTGCTTTCTCCCCCTCTGGTGTCTAATAATTTTCTTCGTTCAGACAGCTGTATCCATCCACACAGAGCAGAGATCAGAATCAGCTCAAAGCATCTCTGCCCAAGCTCACAACGCATGTCCAGCAGACGATCAGATCAGACGCAGATCTATTGGTCTGAGCTCTGTGATATTGTGCCCTCCTCCTGCACTATCACTGTCACACACACTGACGCTGCACTATACCACGCCAATCACTGACCTCTACGGCAGGATCAGCCCAATACAGCTTCCACTGAAGGAACAAATAGCCTCAGCCTGGTTACATTTGAAATGCCATCCATAACGAGTGAAGTGCAGAAGTCAGAGACTACTCTCTTTTTTCTTAGTATTCCTCAGGAAATTAGAAGCCTCAACAACTTAATATTCTTAATGCGGAGTATGTTCACAATATGTTTATTGCAGCTTGTGGTCTGTACCAAATATTCAACCAGTATAGCCTCTTTGAGAAGTGCACATTCCAGAGCAGAGCTCTACTGATGTTTCAGCCTGAGATCCCACCCTCTATCCAATCACATTACAGTCCATACCCACCAGGTACACACAATAGCACACACAATTGTCCTTCAGCCATGAAATGACTAAGTGAACAGAGATATTACATTTTACTGGACCTTAAATGATTCAGCACCCTTCTAAATATCTCCACGACCAGAGACGGAGTAAAATGAGAGGAAATACTGGCCGAATGTTTGAAAGATGGAGGCAGCTTAGCAACAGCATGATCACAAGACAGGTCCATGGTTGGCTCATTTTCTCAAGACTTTTCCGGAAAGAAATCTAGAAGTCCAGATGCCTATATATAGATTAAAGGTGTGAACTCCATAGTCTGTGTGTTTTATATAAAGAAAGTGAGGGATTGTGATGACTGAAAGGTTTAAGGACTGTGCTTTGTGTAAAAAACATGATTGAAAAGTGTAAATAGTTACTGTTTAGAGAAACTGAGGGAGATTAATGTGTGTTTCTCCATGGTGATTGTGATTTAAACAAATTCAGGACTAGAATCCTCCTATATTTGTCTATTTAAGGTGGAATGGAGACATCAAGCTGGCAAATAATACCAATTTATGCATTTCTCTATGGTAGGTAAATGTTTCTGTGACATGGTGTACACTTGGCTTTGTGTTTTAAATTGATAAAATCTAGTTAGTTTAGCTTCACAGAGCTGCCTATTTAAGGAGGAATGGCGTGTGCATTAAGAAGCTAGCAAACAACACCTATAAGACTAGTCACACAGCTCCAGGGGCCTGGAGGAAATTACTCCAGGAGTGTGGTGTGTTCTCCCCCGTGTCCGCGTGGGTTTCCTCCGGATGCTCCGGTTTCCTCCAACAGTCCAAAACCACACGTTGGTAGGTGGATTGGCGTAGGTGTGAGTGAATGACTGTGTGTTGCCCTGTGAAGGACTGGCGCCCCCTCCAGGGTGTATTCCCACATTGGGCCCAATGATTCCAGGTAGGTTCTGGACCCACCGCGACCCTGAACTGGATAAGCAGTTACAGATAATGGATGGACTAGTAAAGCGATCCATTTAAGTATGAAAATTGGGAATAAGAAGCAAAGATCTGCTCTTAAAATGACAATTAAGGTGGAAGGGAAAATCAATACATAACACCAGCCTTGCCTAGTCAAAATATTCAAGATGGATTTAGAAAAAGCTTTGTAAATGCAAGGTCTCACACGCCGGTAGATGTTTTACTAAAATGATAACGTTTCTGTTTAAATAGGATGAGTTCAGCACATCATCTTTTAGTTATTACAGTCCAAACTTATTAACCTCGTCTTGCTCGCGTGAGTATATGTTCCGTTTTCCTTAAACAGGCAACCTGGTCGAGCTTCACCTCTGGGGAGGAGGGGGAGGAAGCAGACAGCTCTCTCCACTGTTTAGAAACTGCAATGTAGTTCCCATTTTAAAGGCTTGGTGTCAATAACAGGTGTGTTTGCATGAAAACTGAACAACTAAAGGATGGTCTGTGACAGTGCTGTACATTTCAATAACTGACCTCTACAGCAGTATAACCTCAATACAAAGCATTTTGACATTTAAAATGCCAGTCCTAAAGGCTGCACATGAATAGGAGGCTTTTGTTCTTTCTGCGTGGAGTGTTTTTACACATTACCCGTTTTCATTTTTCACGCCGTGCTGCTTTTGCAGACTTATAAAACAGTTTTCATATGCCACCACACACTACCACATATCCGTAAAACATGTAAAATGTGGGTGAGCAGTCAGATCATCCTAAATGATTGCTATTTTAGAGTTTCTCAAGCTGTCAGAAATGGAACTGTGACATATCAACCACATGGGTTTCTGCTTTTTGATTTGGAAATGAAAGGCACAAAGGGACTTTTTTCCTTTACTATGTTATGAGCCAGGCCCACGCACTGCTCACCTTGAACTGCTAAAAGCATTATGCACAAATGCATTCACGTTTATAATTGGCTCTGGCAGTGAACAATGATTTACTCTAAATGCAGCAGGAAGGCTGGAAGGTAGGAGGAATACACACTCATTATACCGACTAAAAACCTTATACACACACGATACGTTGTGGACACCCCATACCATTAGTGAGATCATCTAGGTGAAAACACCAATTGTGGACACCTGTGATTGTATAATCTCCACAGAAAAGCATGAAATGAAATGCTATGAAGCATTTTCACAGCAGCTTAACATCACCACGCCCAATGCCAAGCGCAGGCTAGAAAGGTATAAACGCACCCAGTAATGAACTATGAGTTCTCAGGAGTAACTGAGAACCATGCAGCCTTTGGGACTGGAGTGGTGTTTAGGATCCATGACTAATCCTCCACCATCAGTAATCAAATCCTCCTCATAATAAAAATAATAAAAATAATTGAGCTTAAAGACTATCCAAAAATGTACAGTCTACTATTAACACCACTCATTTTCGAACAACCAAGAAACATATAGCTTTGTGAAGGTTCAGGTGAAGGTCGTGAGAGTGATGGATAATAAAAACATGATCTTTGTTTAACCTTGTAATGATGTTCAGCAGCAGTAACTAGGACAGTGGGTCACTGTGACAATGCATGTTAGTCTTCCTTAAGAGCCACACTCAAACACATACAATCAATCTTCATGAGCCCCTTCCCACAATGCTCTGTGCTTCGATCTCCACCTCCCGCTAAGCCCTGCCTCCCTCTGCTTCTCTCACGCTGTCACTTCCTGTCCAGCTCTCCATCCCAGCGCTGTCCAAAACACTTAAAACACATCAATATCACAAACACCCCATCCTTCCTCTGCTACTCCGTCTCGCCTTTTCTCACTCCGCTTCTCTCTCCCTCTCATCCTTTTCATGCTCTATCTCTCTCTCCCAATCTCTGTCCTTACTATGTCTCTCTCTCCCTCGCTCACTTTCTTGCCTATTTTTTCCACTCTACCTCTCTCTATCTGGCAACCACAAAGAATCACACAATTCTCATGGGCATCCCTGACCCCATTCATCTCGCTCTCTCTTTCTCTCCGCTCTTGAAAAGACGGCGCTTTTGCTTGTAGCGATTACACTGCGTACTCTCCCTCCTCCTTTGAACTGCTTTCATGCTCTCGCTCCTTTTTTTCTCTCTCAACTCCTTTCTGTCTCTCAGCCTTCTTTTGTCTTGGAGCAAGGGAGGCCTTCTGGGAATGATTGACAGGTTAACTGGTCCCAAGCCACAACAGAGAGTGAGTGTGAGAGAGAGAGAGAGAGAGAGAGAGAGAGAGAGAGAGAGAGAGAGAGAACAAAATATGAGACAGAATTAGACAGACAGAATTAATGAGAGAGAGAGAGAGAGAGAGAGAGAGAGAGAGAGAGAGAGAGAGTGTGTGTGTGTGAGACAGAGATTGCACTCTGGTGGTTTACTTGGGAAATTACATGCAATTAAATAAAAGCAATGGTCTACAGAGAGAAGGATTCTGTTGATTAGTTTGTGGAGAAATACAATCAAGCTTTTTCACACTGCACTACATTGGATCATTCTATTCTTCAGAACTGGGGGCACAGAGCATATAGTCTTCTACCTGTTTCAAATTCATTCTGTTAGTAGAGCTGAGGGGTTCCCTCTCTATATGAATGCAACAATAACAGCAGCAAATGCCATTCGGCTGTGAAGCACATTTTTCAATATTGAAAACCGATTTGATGGAAAGTAGCTTGCAAAGGAAAGAAACCCGATAACATGAGTTTAACGGCTTTTCCTGTCACTTTTGTTTTCTGATGATGTAAAATGGCTGTCAACATGTGGCGTGGAGTGCTGTGTGTATTTGAAAATGCTCTCAAAGCAAATCACATCAACAGATGTTTCTCTCACCATAAGCTATGGGTTAAGCTGATAAAAAGATAGGATATTAGTTTATAAGGCATCACGTAAAAAGTCCATAGATCTGTTTTTGTAGCTTTTGTCCATTAATTCATTTGTCAAATGGATGCACTGGTGGCTTGATGCAGACATCCAATATTTCTCTTGTACACATTACATTTCTGCAGATCGCTATTAGCAAAGAGAAATATAATGTATACAGAGGTTAAGAAATGCAAACAAACAAATATATAAAAAAAAAATAATACAATAAAAATTTCAATATACATATTTTCTATGGCACCAGTGGATCACACACAACAGTGCTGCTGGAGTAATGTTTTAGACACTGTGTCCATTCACTGGTCACTCTATTTGACATACCTACCTTGTTGGTCCACCTTGTAGGACTAAAGTCAAAGACAGTAGCTCATCTGCTGCCACGCAGTTTGTTTTAGTCTTCATCATGTTCACAGGAGTTGCCCACAGGACATTGTTAGCTGGACATTTTTGGTTGGTGGAATATTCTCAGTCTAGCAGTAACACTGAAGTGTTCAAGTAGTCCAACAGCTCTGATGTGTGTTCTACAGGTTCTACAGGGTGGGCCATTTAAAATGGGAATGGTTGATATTACCAACCGGGGTGGGGGGGGGGGGACTTTTCAAGATGGGTGGTGACCATTGTAGCCATTTTGAAGTTGGTCATTTTGGATCCAACTTTTGTTTTTTCAATGGCAAGAGGGTCATGTGACACATGTGACCGCGGGAGAAATGCTAGCACAGGTTTCCACTGATGAAAAATGGCCCCACTATCTTTGTACCCCATATACACCACCATACCATCAAGATGTGCAGCACCTGAAACCTTGGATACTGGAAGCCTGTGCTAGCATTTCTCCCGCGGTGTTGCTATCAGTGTGTGAAGAGTGGGAGAAGAGGGTTGCATTGACAATCCAACACAAGGTCAGAAACTTGTAACTTGAAAACCAAACACACCATTTTTTTCTTGTGAAATTCCCAATGAGTTTGATGTGTCACATGACCCTCTTCCCATTGAAAAGACAAAAGTTGGATCCAAAATGGCAGACTTCAAAATGGCCACCATGGTCACCACCCATCTTGAAAAGTTCCCCCCCTCCCATATACTAATGTGCCACAAACAGGAAGTTAATATCACCATCCATTCCCATTTTATTAAGGTGTATCCATACAAATGGCCCACCCTGTACTACAAAGTTACCATTTCAGAGATTTGAGTTTTTATTGCCATAACACCTCAGCTCAGTCTTTCTTGCCTCCCCTTACTTTCTCTCCTTCTATTTTCCTCATACTATAAAAGTAACAATTTCAGAGATATAAGGTTTTGTTGCATTATAAACTGGGGAGCTGAAGCTCTCTCTGGCAATGTGAACTGAATGCAGCAGACTTCTGGAATGTTCCGGTTGCCAGGCAGTATCTGTGTTTATTAAGACCACCTCTGCAGCTCAATGTCAGCTCTTTCCAAATGGGTCACTGTGAAGATGAGGGCCGTGAAATAAGCTCCTGCTCCCTGCTCCTGTCTGTCTCTTCTCAGTCTGCAGCACTTATCACAAAAAAAGTCACCTCCAGCTCCAGTTTACTAATCTATAATACATTCTGGAGAAGACCTGTGCATTTGTAATATTTATAATAGTCTTGTTATGAGCAGGGCTCGTATTTCACAGGAGAACTGCGTCCCTTGCATGTCCCCTGGCCAAAAACATCCTCATTGCAAAACTGACATTACATAAAATAAGATGCCTATTATTTACATTATATGTCTACAACTATAGTTACTTTAAGATGCACCCAGTGCTGATAAAAGAATACAGTTGTGCATGGAGAAATGATCATATTAGAAAAGCAAAAGCAATAGAATGGAACACTAAGGAACAGTCCAGTATAAAAGGCCAAATTTTGTGTTACAAAAGTCAAAAATTACCTTAAATTCAAAAGCACCACCTCCTTATGTCGTCAAGATCCCATACTCCATTACTGTAATGTAAGACAGGGCTATCAGATCAGAGGAAAACATTGTAATTGCTTGTCAAAATAATAGTATGACATAGTATTGAAAAATTCTTTGCCTCATAATGCCATGTTAGTGGTGCACATACAGGGGTATTAGAAAAAAAATGGCTGGGCAATTTAAAACTGTGTCTTAGTCTAAACTTCCAACCGAACAAAACAAAAAAAATGTATATATTAAATATATATTATATATATAATAATTTATATATGATCTTTAAAAGTACAGTAATATAACTGTTTAATGCTAATAGAGAAAGGTTGAAAAATGTTCATGAGAAATTGAAATGTGACTATTCTTGGTATATAAAACCACACAAATGTCATATGTCATTAGGCGAGATAATAATTGTCCAGTTCTGTCAGTGTCTTCTACATCTGTAGCTGTTTTTGATGGGTTTCAGGCCAGTAAATGTGGCGTATTGATTAGTAGTTTGATAGATGAAAGACGGGGAATTGAAGTGAGGGCTGCTGCTATGGGTGAAGCTGATATACCCAAAGATCCATAATTTAGCCCCCTGCTACAGTTAATTAGTATCTGAACGCTATCAGCCCTAGCCTCATTAATGATGTACAGACATCTCAGCGAATGACTCAAAACAGGAGCTGGCAGATATTGGCACCAAAAACTGTATAACTGTTAATTAGTGAAGGTCTACAAAAACAAACATGATTATTAAAATTAACTTGCTTCACATCAGTCATTTACAGGACGTGTACACACACACACACACACACACACACACACACACACAAAAAACATTAATACATTTTTAAAGGACAACCAATCCAAAAGCTGAGATCGACACTCCTTTATTAATTCAAACAGAGTGAGTTGATCTTTTCAAAATACAGCAATTGAACTCACTGACAAAACTGTGATGAGTCAAGAAGTAATTTCACACTTATCTCTTTCTCTCACACACACACACACACACAGTGTTAAGAACAGTCAGGTATGTATGGCACAGGTGTACTTAGCAATGTTTTGGTGCAGCGCTCTTGGCACATTAAGAGCACTGAGACTGCATTAACTCTTTATGGCACTTGTGTTACAGTTATATGCATCTACAATAGCTTACAGTGGATGTTACAGTGTCGTACAAGGTTCTACTGTAAAAAGATGACCGGGACAATATCTATTGTACAGAGATTTTTAAATATAATAAATAAGGCATAAGGAAGATCAGACAGTTTGTGAAGGGTGTGAAATATTGACAGTGCTGATACACTGATACGTACATGGCACAAGAATATATTTCATGGGACTCTATAAGATGGTATCTGTAGTTACTGCTGCAATGCATGCCTAGAGTAGTACACACACTGAGAAAAACTGCAAGTGTCAGTGTTTTTGCTCACACATGCCGTAGGGGGAGTGGTGACAAATATGAATGAGGTTATGAGGTAAGAGCTATAATAAAGGGGCAGTTACAATAAAAAGGCTTCAGTCATGCCTAAAAGGGTAATAGGTTTGGGGAATAATAACAGTGCAAATGCAGAATGATGGTCATAAAAGGGGGTAATAATTATTAAAGGGAAGCTTTTCTGATAGAGAAGCAATAATATTTATTTTTAAGTTAGAAAATGTAGTAAGATTCCAGTTTTGTTCATTGTTGGGTTAACACAGCTGTGGAAAAAAAGGTCTGAGACTATGCTATAGACCATGGGCTATTCACTCAGAAATACGCAATGGAGCTGTACAATAGTTATCTGAAGTGATTGAGGGGATTGACTGTTATAGCTGTGGAATGGGAGGCAGGTTAAGGGAGTCCAGTGCGTTGTGGTAAAGCTCTCTCAAAGCCTTCAGCAACAACAACCGGCAAAACATCTGATTAAAGAGATGAGGTAACGGCTCCTAAAGGGAGGGAGAGGGAGAAAGAGAGAGAGAGAGAGATGAAGAGGGTAGGGGTTAATGTGATTGAGTACTGAACTCCCTGTGAACTGTTTTAATTACATAAATCAAAGGTCCATGCTATACATTAGCCATACGCACTGCACCTTACCCCGAGCACATGAACTCTGTTGTAGTACGAACTAAAGTCCTTACTTAGAGACACCAAGAATCTGCAGATCTGTGTGAGACCACAAATACATATTAGTATCAGTCATTTTTGCTAATTCACTCTTTTAAAATTTTGTACAAAACTGATGCTTGGCATGGTGGAACATTGAGGAATGAGTTTAAAAACACTACCAAATTAAATAATGTGTTCCTACAATTATCAGAATTGTCCAGGCTATGCCTTTTTGTGTCTTTGTCTGTGGTTCTTTATGGAAAACAAAAAAAACAGGACAAGAAAGGAAAAAGATTTGAGAGCATACTGGACAGAAAACTGTAAACAAACAGACCTTTAAAGCCATTTTAAAGCAAACCATTTAAAAACCTAAAGTACTCATACCAATCATAAAAGAACAAGTATATATATTAACATTACAAATGTTAATATTAGGTTAATATTTAAAAATGATGAATATTCTGAGAAGCAACACTTCAGCGCCTCTTATTGCACTCATACACATCATTTAAAAGCTTAACATATTCAAACTGTAATTTCATTAATGTGATATAGTCACACACCAAAACTATATACAAACCTGTTCTGTCCTTAAATTAATTCTGGCTCCTCCTCCATCAAGCTCTAGGGCCTGTGCTGATTGGTCCAGAAGTTCAGAGAATGGAATGAGGTAATTAAAGAGAAGAAGCCACTCCCCCTGTTGAAGATATGTGTAAACAATTTGTGTGATTGCACAAATTAATTTAAGACTAATTAACATTTTATGAGATCTGTATCTATTTTTTCTAGCTATACCTCCTCTTTCAGAGCAGAAAAGTCCAATTCGGTGCCTGCAGGGACTTCTGGGTAGAGACCTGCAGAACAGCGAGGACAGGAATAGACACAGAGAATACGAATTCATTCTTTCAGCTGCAGATCAATAATATTTAATTATGAAGGAAAAAACCTATAACCTACAACTTCTCAAAATCATCAGACGTCACACGTATAAGTGATAAACCTGTGCTTATTTCTATACTCAGTCTGAATTCATCCATAAAGCAGTTGGTGTGTGTTTTTGTACAATGTTGGGACAAGAATCTTCACACTATCTGATTTTCCCTTAGCAAAACGAATACATAATATGTAATATGAATATGAATTACATAATATGTAATATGAAGTGTTCAAATATTTGCACATATTATATATGTACTATACGTGTATATAAAACATACATGACCCAACAGGCTAATATAATAAATAAATTGGTGTTTGTTTGTGTGTATGCGTATGACCTTGTTCTACTCCTTTCTCATAGCTGCTGAACAAAGTGTGAAGTCTAGCACAGTTGTACATCACAAACACTCCACCCCTGGGGCCCTTTGTGGACACTCCGCCTTCACGCTGCACATCAAGAGTTACCTAAAAGAAAGATTCAATCATCGGTGACACAATATCCACATACACACATATACATACAGATAGACATCAAACACAATTCATGTATACAGAAACAATAATGCTATGTAACAACATGCAAAGATGATGATGATGATGAAAACATCCAACTGGTTTGACAATACACACAGTACTCTGCAAAGGTCTTAAATATCTGGGAAAATTATATTTAAACTGTGTGAATGGGTTAGTGTAACCATTTCCATAGCTTTCCTCAAGAAACTCCATACCTACGTCTAATCTATAAATATTAAATTTAACGTACTATTTTCTTAACGTATAGTTATTTTATTTTCATATGTATTACTATATTTTTAGTTGCCCGACATGTTTACACAGTACTGTGGTGTGCTGAAGTGTACACTCACTGGGCTAGTGTGCACAGTAGATAGCAGCTCAAAACGAACTGTAGCACAGGTCATGACCCTGATGATGTCATCCCAAGTCTGCCCTACAATGAAAACAAAAACAAATTAACTGTCAGTCCAATTTATGACTACACATACACACCTTATTTCTCTCACACAAATGACAGAACTCATTTTTATCCTACACATGACACAGATATTCTTTTGACAAGCAAATGATGCTTAGACTCTTACCTTCCACTTGATCTCCATACTTCATTTCTGAAGCCTCCTTCATCTGAGCTCTTCTCAACCTGAAAAAGACATTTATTTATAAGGGTATGCGTATGTGTATGTGGGAGGCCTACCAAACTTCAAATGTGAAACAAGATAAAACAATCAGTTGTTTGTGGACTGCCCAAAAAAAAAAAAACATGGGGTAAAATGAGCAGTTCTGATTACTAAGGGGAATCATTAGAGCGGAGAAATACGACAAATAAGAGCCAAGATGACAAACGCAAAAGTGGATAAATAAGAGAACCACACAAAAACAGTTAAAACATATATAGCTTTTGTGCCTTGTTTCTTGTTGCTGTGTCTGGGGAAAGATATAGGCTCATTAGCTTTTAAAGGAAAAGGCACTAAAAACAGCTTTTGTAAAATGGGCTGTTTAGACATGGAAAGATGTGTGTTTAATTCTTGTGGTTTTCCAAACAAAGCATGTCAAAGACATTTCATTTTCAAGGCCCCGGAGTACTGTGATGTATATTAAATACAAATAACACATGTGCATGGACAACACTGTAAAACTTACTGTAGATACTGAGCTGCACTCATTTGTGTGCCAGGAGTCTTTACTGGACCGCATATCACCAGCCTCTGAGAGAAAGAGAGTGAGAGAGCATGAGAGACAGAGACTTGTTCCTAGAGACTTGGTGGTATGAAAGTGGTCAGCAGTTAGTATGTGAGATACTGGTGTTTGATTCTTAAGTCCATTTCATATTAAATTAAATTGCTGTGGGGCACTGGGATCATTTTGCTTTTGAAGGTGCTTCTGCCTAGAAAACTCAGCATGGGCCTGATCATTTTAGAACAGTCTGAATATAACTCTCTGTGATTTGATGCTGATGGCACTGGGAAAAAAGTTTTCTGACCATTTCTACTCGCCATATTTAGTCTCCTTTTGTGTGGTTCCAGTGATCCTCCCAAACTGCAAAACAAATAATGTATGCTTCTGAAGAGTAAATCAACCATTTCTTGGTCTGTTTATTAAATACTTCACTCCATATGATACTTGGGGAAGCAATATCCAGAGAAAAGAGAAAGTAAAAATAAGATCCCCCTGGCTTGTTAAAGGGATGACTATAATGAAATCTACAGCTAAACGTTGTTAGAAAGTGAGGAGAGAGAGAGAGAGAGAGAGAGAGAGAGAGAGAGAGAGAGAGAGAGAGAGAGAGAGAGAGAGAGAGAGAGGGGCAAAGAAAGTCTGGTCACTGTGCGTGACAGACCTGTGTTGCTGTGGCGCCAGTTGCTCTCCACAGCATAGCTGTCTGCTGCTGGCGGAACTCATCCTGACAGGAAGTGACATGCAGCACTGTTGCCATTGCCGCCTGTAGGATAGACAAAAACAAACATCTTTACTCAGATCACTGGAGCTAAGAGAGAAAAGAGCCCTACACATCAAACCAACAACAAGATCCCTGATCAGTCAGCTTCTGCCTTTTATTTCCTAATTATGATGATGATGATGATGCATATCAGAGGCAGAGAGAATCTAATCAGACATCAGTTTGTACAAGTGATATTGAAAAAACATATCTAAAGTAATGTCCAAAATTATATAGGCCCAGTTGCAAGTGACAGGAAATTTTAGTCTTCTGAAAAAAGCATTTTAAATGTGGTATAACTAACATCAGGCAAACACTACAGATGTGTTTTTTATTCAAGACTCACAGGGTAATGTGCTACAGCTCTGTCCAGCTGAGCCAGATGACTCAATGCATCTCTCTGCACTGTGGGGAGGGAGAGAGAGAGAAACAGAGAGAGATAGAGAGACAGAAAAAGTGGGCCTGTGACATTTCCGCATAAATTGGATGTTTCAGTCCTAAGAACCTTCAGTCCTCTGAGTGCATCAGATGCTCACGAAAGATAGTGCTGGCTGAATCCTGGAATATTTGGTCAAAATAGTGTATCATTCTGTCGTCTTTGACGTATTGGAGAAATACTTGCCACTCACAAACTGGCCATACCACCAGTACGCAAGAAGTTGTAATAGGCTTTTCCCAAACACAGCCTTAGTCTCACCACATAGAAATAGTGCCATCTTGTGAATTAATGCAAAAACAGCAAATTTGATACCCTATTAGTCTAATAATGCATTTACAACATACTAATTATCAAATAATGCCTCATATATGTGTGTGTGTATAAATGCATATGATGTATAGTGCCTTACCCGTGCATGTGCCTAGACTGGGGTCATAACCATGCAGCTCCACCTCCTCCATGACACGTTTAAGGTTTATCCTGACATCTTCTCCCAACCCACCATCCCCTCCCTCCATCTCATCCCCTTTACTCCTCCTCTTCCATTTCTCCTTCTCTTGCTCTCTGTAGGTACAGTTCTCAAGGGCGTTCTTCATCTTCTCTTCTCTATCCTCATTGCTCCAGCTATCGGACACAGCCAGCCAATCAATGCCCAGCATTCTGAGGAAGTTGATGATGTCACTCTCCTCGGGTAAGGCAGGACAGAAGGACACTGTGTACCTGGGTGAGAGAGAATTAAGCAGAGTTACATATTACACACAAATTTAGTAGTCCAGTCTCTCTCTGAACCTCATACACACACCTACCCTTGTTTCCTGAGTAGCGCACCTATGTGGTCAGCAATTAGAACGGTGCGGAGCTGCCCCAGCGTAAGAGTATCAGGAGTGGGCGGGGCTTGTTTGGCATGTAGTGCGGGGCAGTTGATCAAGACACAACCCTGTCTCTGAGCCGCAGGCCTCAGGTATGAGGCTATGCCACACAGAACCCCTCTGAAAGCTGCACAGCGATTCACAGAAACACGCAAACCCTCAGCCATCACCTCACAACTTGCTACTGGCAACACACCACTCCCCCGGAGAGAGAGGATACGACTCACAACTGCCAATGGAACCTGTACACACAGACACGAAAACAATCAACAGATATGCAAACATTTCAGAATTGTATCTGCTATTTCAAACTGTGAATTGGGACTGAGGTATGGTGACTTTGCTAATCAGTTAGAGAGTCCTAGGGTTCAGTCTGTTGGGTGTCACACATGAACAACCTATAGCTGTTATACTGTAATGTGGAAATAATAGTGTTGTGGATATGAACCATAAAAGGACAGGTAGTGGAAGAGAGGTAACTGGACGACTAATAAAGTATTAGTGAAAAAATAAAGCATGCTATTTTCTGTTTAGTGTTTTAACTGAGACACATTTTAAACACAAATACACACCTATTTATGTACACAGATGTATACATACATACACACAGTGTGTGTTGTGTAAATTCAGATTAATGTATTTTGACATTTTATCATGTGAATACACCACGAACTGTTGCCTTATTCTGACCCAAATCTCTGCGGCCACTGAAGAGTTAATAACATTTGCCGCAGGGTTCAAACGTTTGGTCAATAATGGCAATGTCAACCACCTAGCGCAGAGTTCTGGCATCCCACAGCACTTTAAGCAGCTCTGTTTGAGATAATTAATAAAATGCAGGGGTAAAAGTATTAAAAATCATTTTATCAGAGACTGTGCAGAAAACGTACTGAGGCTCAGCAAGCCACAACATCACACCATGCGCTCTCCATCTGCTCAGGATAGAGCCTCAGAGCCTGTTACACTTAAAAAACGAGTTTTATTTCTTTTTTTAATCATAAATGACTCCTTTAAACGTTCAAAAATAAACATTTTTACAAAGTTTCTCAGCATGTAAGAAGCTTAACCCTCTTATGCTAAAATAGTACATTAAATAATAGTATTTCTCGCAACATTTTCAGCGTAAAATAATAAACATGAATTTTTTTGAGCATTAAAATATTAATTGAGCAGGGACCCTGTTTCTACTCTACAGACCGTTACCTGCGGCTGAACTCGAGTTCTAATTCGAACCTTCCATTCCACCTTAAGTAGTACAGTAGTCAGAATGTAACGGCCGCTCTATTTAAGGTGGAACGGGAAATTTGCATCAGAAGCTGGCAAATAAAACCCAGTTCCTGCCTTTTCGCAACACCTCACCTGTCCGTCCGCATACAGCGTGGCCAGGACTGTGTTGGGCGATAGGAAGTCCCGGCTTCTGAGGTTTTTGGCGCTGCTCTCTTTGAACCAGAGCTTGTCGCGCTCATTGGAGCTCCTCTCCCTGCTGTCAGAGCGCTGAGCTTCGGCTTCGTTCTCCGCGTCACTCCGCAAAGCGAACCGCAGAGCCCTCACGGTGGATGCCACACGAAATGTGGCCTTGTCCTCGTTCTCCATCATTCAGCCTCTTCACGGTGTAAACATCGCTGCCGTGAGGTCGACCTCTTCTGTTATTTTTTAAATAAAGACTCGAGTGTTGTGACACTCCCGCTGAGCACGTTCAGGCTACCACCGTTTCGACGGTACACATTTCTCTGTAAAATAGGGGGGTGTCTCAAATGACTCTCTATTCCCTACAAAGTGCACTACCTAGGAATGAAAATATTTTCTTATTTTCTTCAACCCAGTTGTTTTCTAATCATTTATTTTGTAATAACACTTTTTCAGTGGAACATGGATAAATTATTTATTTATTAATTATTTAATTATTTATTAAAATCTATAAATTGACAAAATGTCATATTACGTATAGTGCAATAGTGAGTAGTGAGCCATTTAAGTCTCAGCAATTGGCGTTGGAAACGCGCCATAATACATATGGCAAAGCACCTCAGTAAAACGTATAAAGACGGAACTACTTTAATTATGGTTTGAAGTGTAAATACTGTGCTCATTTAAAGAACTATTTCTTTGTGTCTTTTTTTTCTGGAAACGTTTCTAGGCGAACGTTTGACCTTAGCTACAATGGTTGTTACCGAGTGAGAGGTTTCAGAATATCCAATAGTTCCCAAGGACCATCGTATGGCACTGAACAGGCAGTGATAATAGCTGCTCACATGATAAAAAAACGTTTTGAAATGAGTGTTTGTGGTATATGAAATGAGAAGAACCAAGCAAATACCTGTTCTTAAATTATTTATTGAGTAACAGTATCGTACAGTCATTTTCTTGCAAGTGACTTGAGATAAATTGACCGAATCAAGGAGAGCCGTTAATCTAAGTATGAGGATTGTGGACAGTGGTAGATTGTGATGTCACTTTTGGCTGACACGAAGTTCCCGGTGGCGAAATGTATTTCTTGCAATCCGGGAGAAAACGTGTCATTCTACAGCAACATCAAGATAAATATTATTTTTAAGGAATTATAATTTACTTGATTATGTCAATCGTGGACAAACAAACAATTCTACTGAAACTTGTAGACTATACCTTGTTAATTTGTGAAATAAAAACAGTATGTAACAAACACATAGGCATTTTTCTAATTAGAACAGACAACCAGGTAAAAGGTAGTCATTTTTGTCATAGGGACATCTTTTGGTAATGACTCTACAGCATTATGAAGACCATTTCTGTTTATGGAGGAAAAAGTAAAAATAACACATAACACAAAATAACACACATTTTCAAATTAGTCATTTACTTTTTTAAAGACACAGTAAATTATAATTCTCTAGGCACATAGGATTACTTTAAAAAGCTTGCGATTGTCTCAGCTATAGGGCCCATTGTTGCTGTTGAGCACCACTAAGTGACCTTCACTACCAAACCCTATTGTTGCATCTGCTTAATGTGTCTGTGCCATTATGATTAGCCCGTCCATTAGAATATCGAGTGTGTTCTGTATCTAACACTGAATATGTAATATATTGTGTACACAACGCATTTTTTGATTGATTATGAAAAAGTATTTTGCTAAAGATTTTATTAATTGCACCTTTAGGTATAGATTATATTTGTATCTCTCTCAGCTGTTTAAACAGTTGACTCCATCTGTTGATCATCTGCAGGGAAGATGCTCTATATTGCAGGAGAGGAGGGAAACGGAATCCACATCCAGCTGTCACTCAGCACATCAGCTGCATTATGGGTTCCGTTACCCACCCAGCCGCTGTCCAACAGGGTTTTAATTGCTGCAGGATTCAGGTGAAGGGAAGAGGCATGCCTGAACTTCTGAGCATATGCTTTATATGTTCTGGATTTTTCTGTGATATTCAGTCTGCCTGACAGTCCTCTCAAAGTTATGTATTTCACTGGCGTACAAGTAAATCATTCAGCAGGTAAATCAAGTATTCTCAGAATTCTAAAGTTAAGCAGATAAAAGGAAATAACTTGATGTTGATTCTCACAAATTCTTCAGACTTTTATCAGTCTACCATGGCGTCAGTGTCTTCATGGAAGCAGCAAAAACTTGTTTATTTATCTTGCTTCATCTGCAGTTGGTCAGGAGGCTTGAAAAACCTGTTTCATTATCAGAAAGGCACACAGAGGGGGTGGGGGTATGCAGCTATTTAAAGTAAAGGCAGACAGATTATTAAAGAGATTTGAGAGAAAAAGAGAGCAAAAAGGAATAAAAAGCTAAGAGTATGAGAAGGAAAAGAAGGTTTAAGCTGGAGCTTCATTCATAATACATTATTTAATAGGCACATAGACACTTTGTTCGCTTTTGGAGACCAAAATATATATCAAAGAGCATAAGATGGAAGGAGAGTAGAGAAGAAGAGTGAGGATGAAAGACCCTTTCGCACTCGTTTGGACCAAACTTTCTCTCATTTTCCCTCAGGTCCCTCTGTCTGAGCTCCTGGGGCGAATAAAAGCAGAAGCTGAAGCATATTGCAGCGAGATATACTTGTGTGGGCGTAGAGAAACGAAAGAGAAATAGACACTTACTGTCAGAAAAATGAGAAGAGACACTAAAATACAACTCAAATGACCAGAGTATGCAATGGAAAAAAGGTGAGCAGAAAAGACAAGGCTGTGAAAGATGAAAATAAAAGGGTTATCACAAATTTGGTGGTAAAAAAGCGTGTTTACCTGTCCCGGCCATTCTCACTTTGCTCTCTCACTGTCTCTCACTGCGCTCCAGAGTCCGTCTGCGAATGTGTGTATGTGAATGTGAGTGTGTGAGTATTTATAAGTGCTCACTTCCTCTTCAGAAATCTGAGAAGTGTTTTCACTTTCACTTCTTCACTGGGCTGCCCACAGACACTCCCACCACTCAACTCCTTCTCCTATCAGTCCTTACTGTTTTATGAGCTATACTAATACATTCTCACACAGCCTGATTGTTAGGGCCTCGTGGCAGTTGCTTTCCTTTATCGTACCTGTAGATACAGTTTGGGCACAGCTGAGTTGAGCTGGGCTGAACTAGATTTGATTGTAGTACAATACAAAATCTTATAGTACAAAATAATATGACCCTAAAATAGAAAACATTGTGGTGCTATGGAGGATGCAAATAAAAAAGAATAAAATGATAAATATATTGACTTGTATTTCATTGCAGATATGATATATTTCATTCATAAATTTACATTAAATCCTGCCACTGAGACCCACAGTACCGGAACAGATAACTGTAGGCCAAGTAATTTCTTTTATTTGATTTATATACGGTGACGCAGCAGGTAGTGTCGCAGTCACATGGCTCTAGGGACCTGGAGGTTGTGGGTTCGATTCTCGCTTCGGGTGACTGTCTGTGAGGAGTTGGTGTGTTCTCACTGTGTCTGCGTGGGTTTCCTCCGAGTGCTCCGGTTTCCTCCCACAGTCCAAAAACACACGTTGGTAGGTGGATTGGCGGAAAAAAAAAGTGTCCGTAGGTGTGAATGTGTGTGTGTGTTGCCCTGTGAAGGACTGGCGCCCCCTCCAGGGTGTATTCCCGCCTTGCGCCCAATGATTCCAGGTAGGCTCTGGACCCACCGCGACCCTGAACTGGATAAGCACTTATGGATAAGGAATGAATTAATGATTTTTATGTGATATTAACCAGATGATGTCAGAATGTTATTGTGATCATGATTTGGTTAAAAAATTTGCTTAATCCTTTAGCACCATAAATGGGCCAAGGATCACCACTGTGTAAATAAACGCATGTTCCTTAAGAAGATTAGAAGGAATAGGGATATCGCACCATTTACAATGCATTATGTTATTAATGGAGGATTTTCTTTGCATAAAGGAGCAGGGACCTCAGCTTAATCTGAACAACCACGACCTCTGATCCTCATGATGACACTGCATTTTATGATGGCACAAAACTTGCAATGGCATACACTGCTTTCAAGATGATATCTTTTCCATGGATGCTCAATGGATATTTCAAGACACATCTATTTGACATGGGGCAGAAAAGTTGGGACATTTTGTAAAATGAAATAAAAATATTGTCGCTGTCCAATGAAAAACATGTATACCCATTTTTGAACATTTTTTGTTTACTACATCATTTGAACACAGCAGTTGTCCTTCACATTTTGTGAAAATGATGGAAATGCTCCTAAATTGAGTTTGTGTGTTCTCCCTGTGTCTGTGTGGGTTTCCTCAGGGTGACTGTCTGTGAGGAGTGTGGTGTGTTCTCCCTGTGTCTGCGTGGGTTTCCTCCGGGTGACTGTCTGTGAGGAGTTGGTGTGTTCTCCCTGTGTCTGTGTGGGTTTCCTCCGGGTGACTGTCTGTGAGGAGTGTGGTGTGTTCTCCCTGTGTCTGCGTGGGTTTCCTCCGTGTGACTGTCTGTGAGGAGTGTGGTGTGTTCTCCCTGTGTCTGCATGGGTTTCCTCCAGGTGCTCAGGTTTCCTCCCATAGCCCAAAAAGACAAAGTGTCCATAGATGTGTGAGTGTGTGAGTGAATATGTGAGCATTCGGTGTGAGTTTCTGCCTTGTGCTCAGTGATTCTGGGTAGGCTCTGGACCCACCGTGACCCTGAACTGGAAAAATGAGTTAACGTGTTTCATGAGTTTTTTTTTTTTTACATTAATTTCATGATGTTTAATATAAAGTGATGAGCAAGGACCTATTTTCTTTGCAAATCTGAGCTTTTGTTGAATGCTCCTTTTTCACCTTCTATATTCACATGTTTGTACACTAAACAATCACTGGATTAGGAACACCAACCTTATATCTACACTCACTCTCTATTTTATCAGCTCTAGTGGCCATACAGAAGCACTCTGTAGTTCATCTGTTTCTCTGCATACTTTTCTTATCCCCATTTCACTGTTCTTCAGTGGTCTGGACCCCCACAGGAGGTGAGTTTGGAGCAGGTAGTATTCAGGTGGCAAATCATTCTGAGAACTGCAGTGATACTTTAAATACAGAGGTGTTTGTGCTTGTGTGAGTGGATCAAACACAGCAGTGCTGCTTTTCTTCTTAAAGCCCTCAGTGTCACTGCTGGAATGAGAATAGTCCACTAAAGAAAACATATTCAGTCAACAGCGTTACTGTGGGTGGTGTCTCTGATTTGACAGTGATCTGAATCCAGAGATCATTCAGTGTAGTACAATGTTTCAAAGCACCATGACATGTATTTTCTGTTTTTATTTTGCCCCTGTGACAACTTTTGCTGCTTTAATATATTCCCATTTCTGCTGAAGATGTTTAATATCTTTTTATGCTCTCGCGACTTGTATCTCCAAAGAAAGCAACAGCAATAGAATGAAACACTCTAGAACGGTACACTCTACACCCAATGCCAAGCATCAGCCAGAGGGATATAAAGCCCCCTAGCATCTGACAGAGGAACTGTGTTCCCTGGAGTGATGGTATGAAAAAGAGTGGCGTTTGTAATTCAGAACTAATTCATTATGATTTTGTACACTATAGTGCTATATAAATAAAATACTATGCACAACAATAAATATTATAAATATTACGTTAATTGACGTATTACATGTTCATTTTTGAAGTAGTTTCACTTCCAAACTCAGAATAAAACAATTATATATATGAAAAATATACGAATCCTATTGTTTTTAGGTAAAATGGCACTGAAAAGAATGAATACCACTTTCTCTGATCTGAAATCTGTTCTAAACCTAAGAATGTTCCAGTCAAACAAAGCCAAATTATGTTTCAGTTCACTATGGCCCATGGTTGTTGAAGCACCAGGGAATGATGACTGTAAACTGTATGGCATCAATATATTATGTTTAAACAGTAATTTATACCTCAGTATGTAGCACTATAGTGTATTGTAGTCATTTATAAGCATCAATAAATGCATCAATACTCAATGAAATGAGTAGTTTGATGGATGTAGTAGTTTTGCACACAAACTTGTAGAAGGAATTTCAAGTTATTACAAATTCTAAAATTCTACCTTTCCCTCGATTTATTCTGCTGGTAACGTAAAAACAACATATACAATAAAGAAACATGTAGTGGTCTCAAATATTTGGAACAGTCAGTGAATGATTAAGAACATAAGAGTGTCTAGTGGGATCAATGGGCAATGTGGTGATGTCCAGATTCAGTTAGAGATTGTGTTTCATTTAATATCAGACACCTGGGGTCCTTGACAGAACCTGTCCAGGTGTATACATGTCCTTGTGTGTTCTTTTCCCATTGCGCGCGTGTGTGTGTGTGTGTGTGTGTTCTATCTGGAAAGTCCGGTGGTTTTGGAGGTGCAGGCTTGTTCCCTTGAGACCCATAGGCTAAATGAGGAAGAGTGAATTGCTGCTTCTTGTGAATTAATTTTCACAGATGGGGCAAAGTCACTTTTTTGCCTAAATGTTTAAATCTAGTGAAATCCTGAATGTATCAAATTGAATACAAAATATAGTAATATAACATAAATTGTGTAAGTGTTTGAACTGAATGTACTGCCAAAAGAAGTCTGGAGATCCAGTCAGTTTTTTGTGAGCTTCCCAAATAGAAAAACATGGATTAGAAGGTGTGCTTCTGATTGTGTGCTGCTTCTTGCGCAGAGGGCAGACTCCTTAGAATCATTTATACGAGAGATCAAAGTCTAGGTTAAATGGATTAAAGCACACAAAATGCATACTGACAAAATATGGCAAGAAAACAATGAAGTAGAAAGTGAACCAGGTGATGACGGCTAAAAACCACAGCTCACTCCTGAGCTCTCTCACTGAACTGAGCAGTGGATCATTTTCGTTTAAAGGAACAAGTGCTGAAACCGGCCATTCACAACAGAGCTGTTAAGACGCGGACAGCACAGGTTTGGTGTTTGGTCCTTGTGGTGTTCTGACCATAAGCACAACGCAGATGTTTCATTCAGACCTCAGGTCTGTGTTAACGTGTAAAAAAGTGGTAGAATATGGCCTCTTTTAAATTCAGCTTACATTTCTCCAGCCTACAGTAGTGTTTCAGCTTGGAATGCTTTCTAAATCACGTGTTATGCCTGACATGTGGTAAGGAGGAGAGAACTTGGAAAATGATCATGTAAAAATGAAAACTGCTTAAAACTACAAATATTCACTCTACCTAAGGGAGAAAAAAATAGGATCTGGGCCCTTTAATGTCTGGAAATGCCTATTTGGTTGCGTCTGAACCTTACAGCAGTGAGAAATCAACCACAGCGCTACTTCCTCTTCTGAAAAGCTCATGAATTATTCCGATAAACAATTTTCTCAAAGTTTTGAGAGTCATGTGACCTGGGATTAGCGCTGCTGTATGTGTGAGATCACTTGTTTTCGAATCTGAAAGTACAACAAAATGCAGAGGACTACAACATATTTTAGTGGAAAAAGAAGTTTATTATAATGAATAAACTTCAAGAAAAGTTTTCACATGTTTCAAAAACAAACAGTCTGACCTTAAACTCTCAAACGTATACCCAGCGCACACAAGGGCACATGCACAGTTTCTGTCTGTGTAAAGAGGAAAGAAGGCTGGGAAGACAAAAAAGGGAAGTTGGAGGTTTTGAAATGGGCAGAATGGGTGCATCATTCTGTGTATGCATAAGCAAGTTTGGGTCTGTGTGCAAGGCTGGATTTGAGTTTTTGTAGTGGATCTGCATACGATAAAGTGACTAGAATTTTCTGTGCGTTTTAATACACTGCTGGACTGTAGATGTGGAACTTGGCATCAGTAGACTTCATTAAAACAGGCGTTTCTCGTAGCTGAAAGATAAAAACATAACAATGTAAGTAAGACAAAGCCCAAGATTTGCCCCAAATATGTTCAACTGGTAAAAAAATATATATAAATAGCCATCAAAGATTGCAACTGCAGCGATAAACCACCAGAGGGCAGTGTTACTGCAAATGCAACTTTTGCTTTGGGTATATTACACCAGGAAAATAAAACAAACGTCAGGACCAGTCAACTCCCCTTTATACAAAATGATACTGATTTGGAAATAATAATAATTAATAATTTTTTATAATAATAAAAAATAAGACGACGTTGCATATGTATGTAAAATACGATATCACAAATATATATATACACACACACACACACACACACACACACACACACACACACACACCTGTGTAGACTGTGAACTCCTCCTTCCATCTGAGCTGACAAGGTTCTCTTTTCAAATTTCAGATCCCCAGAATACATCATTGCCCTGGGAATGCAGAGAAAAATTAACTGATATAGAAACTTATTACATGAATGGTTGTTTTGAGCATCCCTTAACCCACTCTCAAAAACGTCTGGTATGACCGGACAGTTCTATATTATAAACAATAATTTGTACAATGCCATAAATGATATAGGAAACACATTTTTGCTGATGTCTGCTTAAAGCGTCCCACAGAGAGTTATACTCTGCACCTAAGGCACCTAAGATAACTATAAATATAACTAAAGCCTTCTCAGTAAGTGTGGTGCTTGTATAAAGTTATATATAATCACAGTAAATACAATATATATATAAAACAAATAAGAGGAATAAGACGTTTTTATCTAAAAAGGAGTAGGTGAAAGTGAGTTTTAAGAACAATGTTTTGTTCAGATTCTCGTTGTTTGCATGACATTATTTAAAATAATTATTAATAATAATTAACCGGTAAAACTAGGTATTGGATGATAACCTCAAATAATACGGACTGCCACCAGGAGAGATCTGGAAAAAGTTAAACCAACACATTCACACTCTCTGGTGCCTAAAACAGTACTGTACTTCTAATAAATAAATAAATAGTTAGTTGTATGATAGGTGTTTTTTGTGTGGGTGCACATGTATGTGTGTTTGCATGTGTTTGTGTATATACCTGAGTTGTGTGAGACTCTTGGCTCCTATATCTTGGCAGGAGTGCTGTATTCCAGCATGGAGGTAGGGAACAAACTTATGGACAGAGCCTTTATCCTGAACTGCGCCTGATACACCCTGAGCCACTTTAATCTTGTCACTTTCACTGAGAGAGACAAAAACAAGAAAGAGCGAGGACATAAATGTGGAGGTTCAGTACTGTAAACTAAGACCAATTTGTCTACAGTCACAAGGCTCAAAAATCCAATCTGCATCTGTGATTGGAAGAGAAATCACATGCACATCAGAATGGGCAACTATATGCAGGAGAGAATGTTTTAGGTACTGAACAATATGGTGTTTAGAGTAACAGTTTATATATCAGTCCCACTGTAGTAGGGTCATCATAGTGCACTCATCTAAAGACCAGACCTGCTAGCGCGGGAGCTTAGTTTGGGAATGTGAAAGAGAAAAGTAAGGACTAAAAGACTGACTGATAACACGAGTGGAGACTGGGTCGTGTTTGTGTGTAATACCTGAAATATCTGGTCTGTGAACCCAGGTTCTTGTCCATGGCGTCGAGTGAGCCCATGCCTCTGTACTTCTTTAGTCTGATTCCATCTGAAAAGAAATACTCACCAGGAGCCTCACTTGTGGCGGCCAGCAGGGACCCCATCATTACTGCAGCGCAAAAAGAAAGAAAAACTAACAATATAAAACTGACTCATTATACTGAGACACAGTGTGATTCTATACAACACTGATTTTAAACATGGCCACCCACCTTGTGTGGGGACATCTCTACAGAGCATTAACTGGTTAATTATACACTTCACTTTTTATTCTGTAACAACACTAATGTTTTCCGTATTGTATCATTTTAATGAAATCATTTTAATCATGTTTTCTTTGAGTCTTATGTACTTTCATTTATTGCACTATTTTAATTGTTTTAAATGACTTATGATGTTTATTATTGCTCTTAATTTAATTGCTTTTAGCAACTGGCACAGCAGGTAGTGTCACAGTCACACAGCTCCAGGGGCCTGGAGGTTGTGGGTTCGAGTCCCGCTCCAGGTGACTGTCTGTGAGGAGTGTGGTGTGTTCTCCCTGTGTCCGCGTGGGTTTCCTCCGGGTGCTCCGGTTTCCTCCCACAGTCCAAAAACACACGTTGGAAGGTGGATTTGTGACTCAAAAGTGTCCGTAGGTGTGTGTGTGTGTGTGAGTGTGTGTTGCCCTTTGAAGGCGCCCCCTCCAGGGTGTATTCCCGCCTTGCGCCCAATGATTCCAGGTAGGCTCTGGACCCACCGTGACCCTGAACGGTTACAGATAATGAATGGATGGATGTGTGTTTTGACTCTGAATTGTATGTAAGGTGCTCTATAAATAAACTTGCTTTACCTAATTCATAGATTACAGAGGATCTACCTCTCCAACTCTCATTTGCACTTTATAAAAACAAATGGAAAAACAACTAATAATGGCATTTTATAGTGATTTTACTCTTTGAGGATAAAAATGACTGAACCCCCCCCTTGTAATAAACATCACAAATGTATTTACCAAGTTAAATTTCAGTGCATGCATTTTGAATCACTTGTTGAGCTTCTCACCTGTGGATGCTCCCAGTGCCAAGGCTTTGGCAACATGCCCAACAGTCTGAATGCCTCCATCTGCAATAACGGGCACGCCAAAACGACGAGCATATTCAGATACTTTATACACAGCTGTAGCCTGCGGCCTGCCACATGCCAGCACTGAGAGAGAGAGAGATTGAGTGTTGAGTTAGTACTGTATCTACAAAACATTAATTCTCATTCAGAACAGTCCTGTGAAAAAGTATTGAGACTGAATTTTACCAACTGTCCAATTGGGGAAGAAAAAAAATGTACTTATTTAATTCAAGGCGGCTCATCAAAAATGCCACAAAAACATGTCCAGATATTCAAGTTAATGTTATAATTATAATTTTTAAATATTGTTAAAACTTTTCATATCCGATAACACTGTAAAATGTATTACAGCCATGGTGTTATGGTGAGTTACCCAGATCCAGAGTTAGATTTTCCATATAGTACAGTAGAACCCCGGAAGTATACCGTTTCTGAAGTCGACATAATCGGAAGCCAATGCCAAATGTCAAGAGAATTTCGACTCGGAGGTTGACCTTAAAACTCGGGACCCGGCCCGACCCACACGACTTTTGTAAACAAACGGCGCTCCTGTTGAGCTTAACTGACGCTAGTTCGTTGATCATTTTCAGTTTATGGCGTCGTTCCGCAAGGTTGGAAGCTTTTTGAGGTTGTGCTCCAAGTTTTTGCGTATTTTACGCGTTTTTGTGACTTTTTTTTTTAGCAAAAGAGAAAATACATCAGAAAGATACATCAGAAATATACAGTATTATCCACCCTCCCCTACTCCGTTTGATTCGCTTGAGTGAGAAGGGGGCGTGGTGAAGTAGCCTAAAATCTTCTGATTGGACGGTCTGACTGTAGAGCTACCGTTATTGGTTGATAACCTTCTCTGTAAACATTTAATTGGTCAGTCTGCACGTCAGTAGTCCTTGTTTACGTCAGGCAAAGCTCAGGTACCTACCCTCATCTCGAGCAGCTATGCCGCAACGTAAATGTAAGTTCTCGGATGAATTAAAAAAAGAAACTCCCATGTTTTGTGTAGCAAAAAAGGTGTAAAGGACTTAAAGCACACATGAGTTCAGCTAAGAATACAACGGCAGTGAGACGTGTCCTCTTTTTCACCATCTCAGATCTGGTCGCCCTAGTCGAGAACCAATTAATCGATTTTCAGTTATTTCTTATGGGGAAATTCGATTCGGAACTCGCGTCGACAACTGATGTGGATTGAAACGGATTACTGTCACCTTCCGGGGCATCACTGTATATCACAATGGCTAGATTCTGCAGGCAGTGGGATTTAACTTTTGAATAGTTTTCAAATATTTTAATTATGTTGTATTTTTCCTGTTCATATTCTTACTGTATGTAGTGGTATTTAATGTTTTGATTTCTGCATCTTACTGCGCAAATAACTATACTTCTTGGGTATAGCTAAGACTTCTGCACAGAACTGCACACTCACACCCACATGCACACAAGATAAATGTCCCAATCAGTGTTTATTCTCAGCATACAGCAGTTAAGCTCAGTGTGTCTTTAGTCTGGATTAAATGGATTGGTTCAGCCAGTTTCCACTGCTGTGGTCAGCACCCATGAGCCAAAGTAAGAAGTCTCTCGCAGCAATCAAAAATTAATTAAGTTTGCTGTAAAACTGTCAGTGTTATTGAATGTATTCATCTTCTGTGCTTGTAGAAAGCATAAAGCCCAGTGGAAAAGAAAACAACAGGAAGAGGAATGGACAAAAGTTTTAAGATGTAAGAGAGAAAATGAGAGATCACTATGTTAGAGGTCTTACTTGCAATGGGAGCACCCTGTTCTGCTTATACTTACATCATTTTTGACAACCCTGCCATGCCCCCCTACATTTTTTCTCCCAAAATTACTTGAGGTTACATCTGAAGAGCGTTTACATCTATTTACAATTTGAAGGTTTGTGGGTAAAGTAGGCAGAGTCAGAGGGGTTGTCAAAACTATGACTGACAGGTTAGTCAGACAGTAACAGGCATCCAAAACCCCAAAAACCCAAACATCAGCAATAACTATCGCTACTGATGCAGAGCCGTTAGCCAATCGGTGCAGCAGGCTGTGAAAAATAGACGGGCAGGTTGTATTACTGAGAAGGGTCCAACCGATAGTTCATCTGTCTGATTAAATTGGCTAAATGTTCATCTACTAGGGAATTAACAGCATCAGTGAAAATGTACTCAACAAAACAGACATCTACAATCATTTTATACATTATATATATATATATATATATATATATATATATATATATATATATATATATATATATATATATATATATATATATATATATATTATTTTATTTTTTTTTAAAGAAATTGGTATTATAAGGCTGAAGCTCTAAATGTAAAGAATGTCAGAATTTATGGGAAGCTCCACTCCCCCTTAACACCATTTCGACAAATCAATATCATCAAACCAAGAATCACTAAAACTACTGGATCCTGTTCCACTGATGACAATTAAAATACATAAATAAATAAAAATAGATCTTTTCAGATATTAGAATTGAAGTGTTCATATCGGTCAGACCCTAGTACTGAGCCTAAAAGAGCCCTGTCTGGGGGTCTCGGGAAGAACTTACTGTAGTATCCCGTTACAGTGGATGGGGTTTTGGGGCTGTGGAGCTTTATATCAGGAGGAATACTAAGTGGAGCTAAAAATAAAGAAAGAAGTTGGGGGAAAAAAAGAGAGAGACACACAAACAAAAGACATGAAAGAAGCAGAAAGGAGAGTGGCATTGTATGTAGAGATTGAAATGAATGCAGGTGTGGAGAATAAGGCCGGATTGATGGGAAGAGCAATGAACAGAGAAGTGTACCAAACAGGAACAAAGACATGAAACAGGAAAATAAACCAACATTAACTTAAATAGATAGAACATAAAAGAATAAAGGGAACAGAAATAAATAGATGGAGGACAAAAGATAAAAATACATGAATATGTTGTTTGGGTATCTTGTAAAGCTTGGGCATCTACAATAAAGCGTTTTTGTTTCCCCTCTCAGGAATAGCCAAGTTTTTTTTTCAGTAGGACCTACGTACTCATCTGTAAGCATTAGTCTCATTGAAGTGAATGGTAACACATTACCTACTAGATATTTTTATTTTACTAGATATTTAAACTCAAAACACAGCATCCAAGGAAAACTAACTGAAGAATTGTGAATGGGATTAAAAAAATATGAATGTATTAATAACATACCCTATGGGCTTCACCTGTGAATTCAGGGCTTGTGGTCATCTGAAATGAGAGTGTATATGTATACGAAGGTGTTCTCACCTTCCTGTGTAATGCAGATGGAGCCACTGCCCATTCCCACTCTCAGAGCATCAACACCAGCATCAATCAGGTTCTTCGTCTGAGCTGCAGTCACCACTGAGACAGAAAAGAGAAAGTGTTCAAGAGCTACATTTTTAAAGCTTAGTTACATACAGGTGTTTTAGGCTCTGTTTAAAAAGAACCCCAAGAAATCCTTCCTGAGATATCAGTTGTGGGCACTTTGTACGTTGATATTATTTATTTAGAACTGATAGCTCAGATACCCAAGTAACTCTATTGACGTACAATGGAACCTCTTCCACTTACGAACCGGGTCACGGAACGGATCAAGTTCGTAAGTAAAGTTCATCTCTCGAGTCAATTTTTCCCATTTAAAATAATGGAAAAGCAATTAATGCGTCCCAGCCCCCACCCCGAAAGTTTACAAAACTCTCAAAAATTTGTAAAAAAAAATCCATGTAGCATTACTAAAAATAAAAAAGAAATATAGTGGTAACAGTAATAAAAAAGAAATAAAAAAAGTTTTAAGTGGTTACATATCGCTACCTTGAAGACGTGACGACTGGCTGGAGCAGTAACACAGGCACTGGCTGTATGACGGGAGGTGGGGGGTGGGTGGAATAACGGAGAGTGGGCGGGTGAACGTGGGGAGACGAAGTGTAGATACGGTTTAATTAAGCACGAATTTCGATGTCTGCTATTTAAACTAATGCTAAATTTCTAAAGCTACAATTCGCTATTCTTAAAAGCTCACTCAAGTCTGGGCGCTGGGAGACTCGTCTATTGGGGTCAGTGGCCATTTCCAGGCTCGGGTTCGTTGGTGGAGGCAAAAAATATTCGAATGCCCGGTTCGTACCTTGGAAAGTTCGTTAGTATAGGTGTTCGTTAGTAGAGGTTCCACTGTATTTGTAAAAAGAGGAGACATTTTAACCCTATGATTTCGTGAAACTATTGTCTGTACAGTTTGGAATTATGAAAACAAAAAGGATGTTTTACATAACCAGTAATTAAATATTAAAACAGCACAGTATGCATACATTTAGATTTCCAAATGGTCAGATCTGGACCTATTCTCACTATTTACATAAAAAATGATGCATGGCAAAAAACACATATATGCTCTAATCATTTTCTACCATCTAGTGGCTTGATCCACCTATTGCAGTTGGTGATATGTTTCACAAAACAACATATTAAATCCTAAACTAGACTTCCTAAACATGATGTATTATAATTATAACAAATAATTAACCATCAGAGCTGAATAATTAATTGCCTTTAATACGGAAATCTTTCAGAGGGCAATAGCTGAGTATTAATCCCTGTTATTTTGGTAAGTACCAACTGTAGAAATACAAGTTAAGAACACAAAGCATGTGAAGGGCAAGCTACGATATCAGTAAGTCGTATATGCTGGGCTTCTTGAAAAGTAAAGGCCTGGATATTTTATACAAAATAATCATATTTAACAACTACAAGATCGGTCAGAAAACATTAGGCCAAAATGGCAGTTAAATACCATTGAATGGAAATATATTACAAGGGCAAGAATGGTATATTAGTTAATGATCGCATTACTTTTATCACACGGCTATGTGCTCTCTCATTAACAAATTACATTGATAATGTAGTATTAGTGCTCGCATTAGTATTAAAATGAACTATTAATAGTTCCCATTAATTCACATGAATTTATTAAATTACTCATGAGATATGAGATCCAAAGTAATGAGAGTTATTGTTACCAGTAATTAATAATTATTTGAGACACGGGATAGCTATTTTGTAATGCTTAATACAATCTTAAATATAATTAACTAATGTACTCTTAATTTGTGTAACCCATTCAATCAGCATCTACTGCAAAAAGACGCTTACCGTTTCCCCCTACAACCTGCAAACTGGGGTATTTCTCCTTTATATATTTGATCATGTTGATCTGGAAAATTGAATTTCCCTGGGAGGAGTCCTGTTAGACAGAAAACATCAGATTATAAACATTAAAATAACTGACATCAAACATAACATACAAAAGACACATTAAAAAACACACACTCACCAGTATGACCACGTCGACCCCGGCCTGCACCAGCAGGTCCAGTCTGTATTTGTCGTCGTTGTGTGTTCCTATTGCAGCGCCACATAGCAGCTGCTTGCGAGAATCTTTAGAGGCCAGAGGGAAATCTCTGTTCTTCTTCAAGTCTGTGCGTGCGATGATGGCCACCAAACAGCCCTCTTCGTTCACTATGGGCAGTTTACCTAGGGAGGATTAAGACCAGTGAATTAGTGAGTCGTGTGACAAAAGAAAACTATAATATTATAGTTTTTTCAATCAATAAATAAATAAAACTAGGTTTATTCATGTACCAGTGAAATTAGGGTCAGGTGACACTGTCAACATTTTATAACTAATGGATTCATTTAAATGGTTTCATTAAGTTACACTGGAGGTTAACAACCTTATTTGTAGCCTGAGTAAAATTTAGTTTATTGGAAACAC
This sequence comes from Hoplias malabaricus, assembly GCF_029633855.1. Lineage (NCBI taxonomy): Eukaryota > Metazoa > Chordata > Actinopteri > Characiformes > Erythrinidae > Hoplias > Hoplias malabaricus. The sequence continues at coordinate 33,610,831 of NC_089813.1, read as the reverse complement.
AAGATTATTCCTCACCTAAGAACAGATAAAATATATCAATGTACCTTTTTTGCTTCTCTGAAGGATCTCATTGGCCTCTTTTAGGGTCACTCCAGCAGGAGCTACTACAAGATCTTCCCTCTTGGTCATCACCTGAGAGACAGGTCAGGCATAAACAGGTTGGTTAAAACAGTTAACAGAAACATTCATTCATTCATTATCTGTAACCGCTTATCCAGTTCAGGGTCGCGGTGGGTCCAGAGCCTACCTGGAATCATTGGGCGCAAGGTGGGAATACACCCTGGAGGGGGCGCCAGTCCTTCACAGGGCAACACAGACACACACTCACACATTCGGACACTTTTGAGTCGCCAATCCACCTACCAACGTGTGATTTTGGACTGTGGGAGGAAACCGGAGCACCCGGAGGAAACCCACGTGGACACGGGGAGAACACACCAACTCCTCACAGACAGTCACCCGGAGCGGGAATCGAACCCACAACTGCGTGACTGCGACACTACCTGCTGTGCCACCGTGAAATGAAAACTGGCTTTTATATGTAACTGTTTATATGGAACTGGCTTGTGACTTTTCCATGTGGTTAAGTTCTCCACAAGCTGGTGCCACTCACTCAGATTTGCAAACTGCTCGATAAAGGTGTGCTGTTTAGTGCTTTGCATCCAGAAAGGCCCCTCCTACCTCATTGAGTGGAAGATCATGCTCCTCCTCTTTCAGAAAGTCAATGTCCCTGGATGAGATAATGCCGACCAGTCGGCCACCCATTTGTCCATTGTCTGTGATGGGAATGCCACAAAATCCATGCCTTGCTTTCGCCTGGAACACATCTCGCACACGCTCGTTGGGACTCATCACCACTGGGTCTGTAATAAAGCCCTGCTCGTACCGCTGGGAGACGGGATGAGGGGAGAGGGAGAAGTCAGGTAAAGGGAGAAAGTGGATAATGGGGGAAGAAGGCAAGGGATGCAGCTATTAGGCAGGGAAATACCACAGGGAGTCACTAAAGGCATCATGACACATTCACATCTTAACACCTGAGACACAACTCTATTTTACTTCCAATTTTGAAAGATTCGAGATATATGTGTAAGATTCGATTATGTGTAACTTATAAACACTTATTATTGTAATAGTTATGTTTCTGTTGAATTTGAAATTCACCATGTGGGGCACCACCATAAAAACTGTGGTTTAATCAGAAAGGGAAAAGATTTTCAGTGAATTACATCTAACAATAATTGATTCTCAATGTATTAAGTTTTTTACCCATAGTATTATGTTACTACAATGTTTCTTTTTCTCCCACACCTAAAGGAATATCAGGGAATCTCTAAAGCCTAAAAGAAAGAAGCAACATTGAGGATGAAAGAACAGAAATACATGTAATTGGTCAATGAGAAAGAAATAGACCTTTTTGCCATTTTTTTCAAAGAGCCAGATAAGTGGGTAAAGTAGAACACATTTAAATTGACATTTACCTTGACCTTCCTCACTTCATTTGCCTGGAATTCTGGTGTGCAGTTATGATGGATGAAGCCAATACCACCCGTCAGCTACAACACAACAAAAACACTTTACACTTTAATGATGCCACTGTATACATCAGTTTACAACATGAGAATTAAAACCATATTACTATGACTAACAATAACAGCACACAATTGATCATGAATTTCACATACAGCCATAGCAATTGCCATCCCAGACTCTGTTACTGTATCCATAGGCGATGAAACCAGTGGTGTCTTCAGTGTGATCTGTTTGGTCAGCGCAGATGTCAGGTCCTAGAGAAATGACCAATCATAATACTCCATTAATCAGACACTGAAGGACACAGGCAGGCGGTTGTGAATAAATGTAATCAGTTCTGTATGTTGAGTTATTGACAACATGAGTGATACGTTTGGGACACATCTTTGGATAAGTGCTTTATTCCTGTTCTATCAGTTCATTTTTTAATTTCTTGCGCATCCCTCACAACGCAAATCAAGTCCACCAAATGAAAGCACTCCTTACACAATGAGTGTGAAATGACACACTTTAGTCATCTGTGCAGATTTGCTGACTGTCAAAGGATATTATAAAACTGCTGTAGGTATAAGTAGATTCTCTAAGAAACTTGTATTATACTTACCACCTGATCAGCTGTGAAGTCAATGTAGCCAGGGAGAATCAAGAAGTCGCTGAAAAATTATATTAGAAAGAGGCCCTTATTAAACGCATAACACAGGAGAAGCAGTTTACACACTCAAACAAGCAATTTAAACTACATTCCAGCAGAAAAAGCTTTCTAAAATCCTGTATCAGAATAAATTCCCTTTTAAAACGACCCATATTCCACAATTGTTCATGCAGTTAATATTTTCTCCTCTGTTTAACTGATCTCCCTTAGGTCCTCTAATAAAGTTTGTATTGTAATTTTAATGCCATTTTATTAATAAGTAATATTAGTATTAATTTAAATAATAATGTATTTACACCTCTAAAAATATTGATGACGTTCACGTGTATGTAAACAAACACTAGGAAACACAACGGGCACTTCTGAGACAAACAGAAATGATTGAGGAACTGTCCATACAGTGTACAATAAATCAATAATGTAATTATTGAGACAGACCTAAATGTTTGCATAGTTTTATGTACCACAAAGATTTTTAATTTATTTTGTGAGATATATTCCATCTACTCTTTGCCCCTTTAAAATTAAACAGGCTGTGTTTGGTTACTATGTCTTTAAGAGTGACATGTGCACATGTCCCTCTTCTGATCGCCTGTTCTGTATTATGCAACATGCAAAAAACTGATTAGAAATAATATTTCAAAATAACACCAGCATTTATAGGCGTACCTCCACTGAAGTAGGCTACATAAACACATGTCAATGTGTCTGTTTTGTGCCACACAAATGCTGAAGTAAATAGGAAGCTTAGTTTCTATATATCACTATGGACGGGATAGTGAACTGCATTTTTGGAAAGGTCAAAATCATTAGCACATTAGATCAAACTCCTAAGGAAATGCTGGTTTTCAGTGATATTAGGATTTTAAATTGATCAAATAGGGATGTGTTCTTACTGCTCTAACGGGGAAAACCAAAAGCTCTTTCAGGAAAAATAAAACAGACTGCTGACAGAATCTGTAATATGAAACTGTGTTTCAGTCCTGGAGACTCTGCACAGTTGTTGTAACCATGATAAGCAGGAAAACAAATATGAAACCTACAGTGATCAGTGGAGAAAGTTTCTTTCTGACAGACAGCAAAAGCTTGAACCTGAAAGCATTCAGACTACCACTGAGACTTTGTAATCCAGGTTATGACGACTATTTAAATAGAAGATGCCAGTACACACACGCGCGAGTCAGTAACAGACATTACAAAATACTCTACTTGTGTCAGCCTTACTGCCAGCTTTATAAGCATTTAAAAATGGTGTCCTTTCATGTCAGCTAAATATATCACCTATATGAAAATACTGATGATCATTTATCTGCAGATTTAGATGCCTAGTTATTATACGCCTAGATGTCAGAGTACAGCTATTGTAATCTATAACTAAAACTTTGCGAATAGTTTTCTGCTGGTCAACTTTCATTAGTCTAAATCGCATCAACATAATCGTAGTCTTAAGAATGAACATTAACACATCTGGTAAAGGCTTATTCAATCATGACTGAGCTGTAATATAGGCTGCAATAATAAGATTCCCCCTAGGGTGTGTTATGACAACAGATGCTTGAGAGAATCAGCTTTTTAGAGGTTTCTGTAGGTCTACGACAGCTTATGACTTACACTTTTATTACCAAAACCTCTTTTCCTTTTTCAAATAGAGGATTTTAAACCTTAATGTGAGTGTTGACACTATTGACTACTGTGGATATTATAGCATAACAGACAGTCGTGATATTATATTATTACTTATTATTAAATGATGGCTGTACAATCACTCTTCATTCTTTAAAATAAGCATTTTTGTGTCTATACACCTCAATTATGTCCTTATTATTTATTTAAATGCTCTGTTCTTTTCGAATGTCCTATACTAAGCCTCATTCCAAAAGGATTCCTTGCTGCAACACTCTTTATAGCTTCAGAGACAGTGGGTGTGGCTTAAACGCTGGAGGCGGGGTTATCTAGAAGTTTGACATCCCAATTATGAATTCGTGTCCATATACGTACAGTACACAAGAGCATAAACTTTCACATACATTACTTAACGGCGTAATTTTACAAAAAATAAATAATAATAAATATATAATATTTCTAATGACATTTCGTTGTTCAGTTTACACACATATATATATATATATGTGTGTGTGTGTGTGTGTGTGTAAACTGAACAACGAAATGTCATTAGAAATATTCTAGAATGCATGTTATTTTAACAGCTTAGACTATCTATCAGTGTCAGTAGCAGAGCCTCTCTGGGGAAACTAAAGCAGTGAAGTTCCCTAGCTCTCCGTTAGCCTGTTTTTCGGTTACCGGTACAGTTCCCGTACTTGTATGTGAGACCGTCTCCGCAGTTAAAGAGCTGCTGGCCCGTGAGACCGTCTTCGGGAACATAACCCGTCTGTCCGCTGATCAGATAGTCCGCCATGGCGCAGAAACTGCGAGAACCCCCTGAACTTGTGCGCTGCAGGAGCGGAGGGATATTACAGTGAGCTCAGTCTGACGAAACACGGCCAGCACCAAGCTCCCAGAGTCCACCTTCCCGGAGCGGATTGCTCTCCTTTCTGTTACTCTGAACGGAGGTCTCGTGGACCCCTGCTGGAGGACAACCCCTGCTCCGTAGTGTCCACTACAACAACACGTGTCTATCTGAGAGCGACCTTGCGCTCCGCGGTTTTAAGTACCACTGCCTGCGTCACGTCCGACTTCCCGACCGCGTCCCAAATCAGACCACACTACACCAAGAACCCTTCTCTAAAGTCTATGAACAACACTTTGGGTTTTGAGCTCTGGAGTGCGCGCTCTTGTGCCTTCCTATAAGTGCCTATAAGATCCCATATGCTCAAAAATGCCAAACACTCAAAAATATTTCCTAAAGACAGGCAGGTCCAGGTCTATCCAGTACATTAGCATTTATTATTAAACAACATGCTTTTGGACTACAATTATATGTTAAATTTACACGGATATTTTGTGTAGTATTGGTTCACATTCAAAATGAATGTTGGGCTTCAACACTGACATATACAGAACACCAGCTACTAAAACAAACGGCCAAAAACAGTTTGTGAAAAGTGCACTCTAGATAAATGTAGAGCACAGTAAACAAGGAACGTCCCTGGACGTTCAAAACAGGTCTAAAAGCAGTCTGTCCGTCAAGGACATATTTTAAACGTCAATGGACGTCCAAAATCCATCTTAATAAGTTAGTTAAGCGGTGACCAATTAATAACGTCAATGGACGTCCAAAATACGTTTTATACAAGTAATTTATTTCGGGACCAATTAATAACGTCAATGGACGTCCAAAATACGTCTAATAGTCGTCTTTTCAATGTCTGCGTTTGGACGTCTTTTCAACCTTAAGAGAACGTTGATTAGACGGCAGTCATTACGTTATTTCAACGTTGAATCAACGGCTAAATGTTTACTGGGCGCGTGCTTAGCATGTTTGTCCACTTAAACTCACACAATGTATGTACCTCATAGAGAAATCTGCTTACACCCAGAGTTCCTAAATATGGACCTGATGCTGTCCTTGGAGGCATTACACTACTGTAGAAGTCCGTAGCACTTACAGTACAGTGGTTTTGGACGCAGCCTATGCTACATTTTCTTACTCTGTTGCGCATGTCCAGCGTTAAACCGAACACAACCAGTAAGTCCACTTATTTGGACGGTATTTATAGGACAGCAGTTTGCCGTTTTGGGTTCAGTCACTTTTCAGGCCTTTCAGACTTTCTAAAAGATACAAACCTCCCCCAGGATGGGGTGAATAAACACGTGTGATGTGTTCCAGTCTGGGGTGGAGTGGATACCCTTCTCTATCTTAGTACACATGTGTTAAGCTCGGGGGGGCCTTTTGGTGAGTTAATTTTATCTCCGGCACGCAGCGCTGACTATATTTGGCCCTCATGAACTGACCTATAAACAGGGACGCGCACAGCACTTGTCCTCAGGTGTGGTGCACGCTGTTTTTGCTACGTGCAGCAGCGCCTTGATCAAAGGTGTCTGTATTAAAGAATAACAACCCATTGTGTTCAGTTTGAATAGACGCTTTTCAAAAGGCAAGCAACCATCATTAGGCCCTTCCATACCACTACAAACATGGGGTCGAACGGTGTTTACCATTCATGAACTGATAGATTGCAGCATATGGATTTTGTTGGACTACTGTTAATAAGTGCTATGGTTCTAAACCGGTTCAGACAATAATTTGAACACAGAAAATGATCATTAACATTACTGCAATAAAATATCATTTGATCCAAATGTGCAAATAACTTTTTCACCCCATGCAATACTGTAAAATATCAATTGGCTCTCATTAGCTTTAGCCCCAGAAACAATTCTAAATTTGCACATGGGTACACCTTTTAAAGAACTTCCTTTTTACTATCGGAGAGTAGATCTCGGGTACCAGCGTGTTTAGCTAATAAGGCATTATATTTGTTACTAAGCAGAAGTAAAAACTTTTTTTCATGAATAGTTCTGAATATACAGAGTTTAACATTGATTAGGATGATTGCATAAAGGGAATAGTAAATAAGAAATGGTTTATTTAAATTAGTGCTGTATTTGATGATATTGACTGTGAACATTCCAAACTTCCCAGAGCGATTGTTTTATTATTATTATTTTTTTTGGGTGAATAAAACACAGGAGTCTAAGTCAGGTTTAAAAACCTTCTCTCAGTAACTCTATTTCTGTATTAATGTACAACCGTTGAAAATTACAGCATGTTTTGCAACTTGTTTTTTTTTTTTTTCTTTTTTCTTTTTTTTAAATGATCTAACTATCAACAGCCATTTTCCAAAAAAAAAAGAAAAAAAAAAAAAGAAATCAACTCAATATGAGGAAAAAGAAAGAATGACAGACTGAAAGGAACACGAGAGTGATTACTGGGGGGTAAAGTGGGAGAAAGGGAGGCAGTTTGTCTATTTTAGAGGAGTGTTTTAATTGTGTATGTGTCCGTGTGTGTGTGTGTGTGTGTCTGCCTGATACTCGTATGTAAAAATGGGGCATGTGCCAGGAATACAATCGTGCTATTCTGAACACTTGCAGCTGCGAGGGCTATAGAGAAAGAGAAATCAAGAAATTAGATGGGCAGAAAAGGTAGGATGATCACAGAAGAGAACACAACAGTAGGTGGCAGTATGTGTGTAACGGGGAAAAGATTGTGGTAAGGAGAGGATGAGAAAAAAAAATAAAATTAAAAAAGCACTGAGCAGAAACAAAAAGAGAAGAGGTGGTGGGATCTTTGGAGAAATGGGTGATAAGAAGAGAGAGAGACAGAGAAACTGCTGCTGGTGGTTCAGACGGATATTCAGGTGTCATGGAAGTCCTTCAGCAGTGTGCGCCTCCTCTGCTCCGCAATGTGCATCTGATTCTCCAAATCCTAACACACAGAAAGTCATGTAAATCTTACATGCAATTGGACAGTCTGAGAGCAGAAGAGAAGAACATGAAACCACATCTTCATTTATGATACATCACCGCACAAACGGATGTCGTGGGCGAAAGCATGCATTTTGTCAACTGATTACTCATAGTACATGCATTAGGTGTAACAAGTACTTATGTTTTTAAGTGCACATCTAAGTGTGAGATGCAGAGTGTAAAGAAAGCTATATCTACATTTAAACTACTATGTTTTCATTTCGCAACACTGTGACAAGCAACAAATCAATTTAAGATTTTCTCAAATCTATGCAAATGAGGTATGATGCGGTGAAGCCACAGGGTCCTAAGTTCAGCCAACTTCTGCTCTCTGACTTTCACCAACTCACGCGAGTAGCTTTGACACACCCAAAAGAAACAAACTTTGGGCAGCGTACATGACTTGTCATGCTAGTGTGAAAGCACAGTGAGAGGTCTCGTCACTCTAGAACTTCTTACCCCTCTGTCTGTAGCATTTAAGTCTCCCTCTCCTCTCTCGTAGCTGTCTGCCCTCTCCACCTTCCATGACAGGTTCTCAATCTCTGCTTCCAACTGAGCCTGCTGGTACTCAAACTGCACACATCGACAAGGAACCAAATTTTATATGAACACTCACAAATAAAATTTATATACTGTTCATATAATAAAATTGTTAATGTGAAATTAGTTAGTAGTTACATACCAGTTTCTTGCGAGGCCCAGACTCCATGTAGTAGGCGTAGGGGTACGTATACTGCAGTGTGTAGCGACACTGTGGACAAAAAACCACGGACATAGTAAAAATGACAACAACATTTATATGACAACAACCAGTCATAATTTCCGTGTTTTGAAAAAGTCATGTTTTATCAAGTTTCAGTGACCAAACCTGCTGCTGACATATGAATGGATGACTTAAATGGAGAGAAAAATGTAAAAAATATCCAGATGTGTGAGAGAGAGAATACATCTATGTCTGCCTACCTTTGCCAGTAGCTTGGCAGCATTTTGCATGTACTGCCAGTCTATCCAGGTGCCTAGGTTATTCATCACCCTCTCCTGAATCTTCTCCTGGATGCGCTGGTATGTCTGAGCCTCCAGCTGCAAACTCTTATTGTGGTTCTCCCACTAATCACACCCACAAAAAAAAAAAAATAATAATAATTATACAGGCGCGCACACACACACACCATTAACAATATGATGTGATATCAATGATTAATGTAGCAGCTTGGGGAAAGCAAGAACATTGTGATTCAGTGTGAACTGATATTACTAGCAGATAAGCTCTCATTGTAAGTGCAAATATATACACAATTCATATTTAAAGGGGATGTCTACGATGATGGGAAACGCTGTTCTCTCTGGTTTGTTTACGTTCAGAAGCTCAGTGTTTTAGGGTGGAACAGTATGTGTGAGGTGAAAAAAAATTACTGTTTGTCTGTGACTAAAATTTAACTTTTATTCACTGTTTTTTTTCACAAAATGTTTCAATAATTTGAATGATCATATAAACTCATTGACACTTCAGTTGTCTTGTCTTTCAGTAAAGCAGTTAACAGTCTCCTGAATTTGGGGACATTCTTTTTTAAGCAATCCCAAACAGCAGCAAGGTGGATATAACCCACCTATGAAGCAGGTAAATAGCAATATCCTAATCACAGTTCATGCAATGCTTTGAGTTCTCTCTGTTGTCGGCTTTTTTTTTTTTTACACAGTGGTGAGCAAATGATGAGGATATGCCTTCAGAATTTTATAAAACGTTACAGAGCCTTCAAGTCAACTGTATAACAACATCACTGCAGAAATATGTGCCTAAGTGAACATATGTTCTCTCTATGCAAAAGAAGAGGATATGTAACTAAATGTCTTACCCTCTCAAAGTAGAAGAGGTATTTTTTTAGGGCTTCTCTCGCCTGCGCCTGTTGGCTCTGGTTGACAATGTCAGGATTCTCTTTGTAGCGACTGCACTCATAGTACTCACTGCCATGAGTTTTCCAATCTCCCAAACACATCCAGCAGAAATCTACAAACGCACGCACAACATTTTTTTATCCAAAGCCGAATTATTGACTAATCCTGCATATCTAGGCTGTTCAAATTTGATTAAGCAATCCTGCATGCATAGCAATAGGACTCTTACCGTGTTTACACTTGGAGCATTGCTGCACACACAGGAGGAAAAAGACACAATATTAATGACTTTAGAAAACTCCACTCAGTCCCCTAAAGACAGTCACTTTTATTTTTTAGATATATATTTTAATGAGACAGACAGTTTGGCGCAAATAAAATCATATACAGGAATAAATTAGACAAATCAATATTTAGTTAAAATATGGGTAATAAATAGCTAATAACTAACAGCTAAATCTGATACACTACCTGGGGGCCAATCATTTTTTATTAGCCATGATAATGTTTGTTTTGCTACCCCCCAAGGAACCAAGGAAATATGCCCCACAATTTCATTTAAGTGCAAATATAAACAAATGTTACATGTGGATATACAGTCATCTTGGTCTATGACAGCAGTAAAATACACTAATAGCTACAAAACTGCAGTGACTGAATGAAGCCAGAGTGCACACTACTCACCATGTGGTTGCAGCCTCCATTTTTCTCAATGCAGATATTGCACTTAGGACACTGCAATCAATAGAAGAACAGAGAAGTTATGTCAGCTCTTTTGCTGCAGATGCAATGCCAGAACCTGTGCTATGATTCTACATGTGAATAATACCTGTTTAATCAAAACAATTGATGTTGCACACAAAAACTAGTGCCTATACCAGGTGTTCTTTTCTTGTACATGTCGTCCTTAACAGATAATTTACTCAAATGCAGAAATATAACCTGGCCAAGAAAGTCCACGTGAACAGGATATCAACACTTTTTAATAATTACATGTGCAAAAGGAGCTCACTTGTACTCACATCTTTAGTGTGTGCACTGATGTAGTTGGCTGTCTCTGAGTCATCTGCACATTTAGTGAGCCATTTGCGGATGGTAGCGCAGTCTGTAGGGGCATGGTACATTTGTCTGCACTTAAAACTAGACAAAGTGAGAAAAAAATAATATCATTAATGTACATTATAATCATACACACAATAAGATGTAAAGATTCCTATGCCAATCTATTAGAGTTTCACATAGGGCTCACCTTACTCTCTTTCTACCTGCAGCCACAACAAAATCCTGTTATCACACATTGTTCCTACACCTAACCACTAAGGTCGCTGTGGCTGTTTATGATCCAATCAAAAACCAGCTACATCTAGCAACATTTAGGTGTAATAGTATCCTACACAAACCCTCTAAGGTTGCTTTGGCTGTTTATGGTGTAATCAGCAACCGACTACCCTTAACAACTAAGGTTACTCACTAAGCCCAGCCCATGAGTACCAAAACCACCCATTGCATCACTATCTCTTCACAGGGGGCATCAGGTAGGCACCTCCCCGCGTCAGTGTTTCGCTGAATTATGCCCACGACACATCTGGAAGGCTCAACAGTGAAGTCTGGTGTCCCAGACCCACGCCCCTCCGAGCTTTACAGTCCTACCTTACCCTTCAACAACCGTAAATCCACCCTGGCCTCTCTGATGACTAAGGCCATACCTAGCCCCACTGGCACTGGTAATGCATGCTTAGTACCACCAGTTCCGTGTGAACTTTACATGCTACATCTCCAACAACCACAACAGCACCTCAACAGTGTATTTCCCCAAGTAATCTGTGCTCTCCTTATCCACAACCACTGACTAGAACTTTCAGCTGTTTCTGGTAACTCCTTCACAGCTGCCCTTAGTTTTTGGGCCCTGATGCTGAACTGAACAAGCAGGGGGTGCTGGCAGACTTGGCTACAAATCCCCTAACACCCATCTCCACTGGTCTGCCACCCATGTTCCCTCACCTCAGCTGCCAAGTCCACATACTTCAGCTTCTTCCTTTCCAATGCTTCATTTACTGCATCCTCAAATTGAATGGTTAACTCTATGAAGTAAGCTATCCATTTACTTTCAGACATCACGTCTAGCCTCAATGTAGTTAAAGGAATGCACTCAGAGACCTGTAATGTCTTTTACCCATGTACACCAGCAATATCCAATCTCATGCTTCACCCCATCTACCAACATTTATAGCCTATGCACACTCTCAAAGAAGGTTGCCTTAAAGAAGGCTGTCCTAGCCTGTTCCTTCTTTTCCCTTCTTAATATTAATACTTATGAAAAAGTATTACATTGCAGAAGTATGTATTCATAGCATCAATAGTGTTTATTTAATAGTGTCAAGGACATTTAACTGTGTGTAATGTTTGTGCATATATTTTGCATGGTTATGGATTTACCAGAACACTTCACCACAGCGACTACACTGGACTCTCCGAGCTCGAGGCTCCTGCACCTTTATGACCATAGGGCAATCTGCACCAGGACACAACTGCAACTGAAAATGACTCTATGCATGAAATATGGGGAGTGAAAAACAGAATGAAAAGAGGAGAGGAGACAAAAAATATATTAAAAATGTAAGCATTATTGTGCAAGTGTTTATATACATTAAAATAAATTCTAAAACCATTTACTGGCTTAGGGCATTTTTCACTACTGAACCTTTAGCACCAGAGGACTGATGAATGGTGCTTTTTCCCTAATCAGCCATCAGTCCTGAAGTGAAGATTGCAGTTTAATGGATATTGGTGCAAAGATTTGCACCAATATACATTTATGTAAATGTCTACTGAAAAAAGTACATCATGTTATTTACTATCAATACAAATGATTTATATGAAGATGATTAGTTACAACATGAGCTTTTAATTTAAACGCCAGTACTTATTTCTAAGGCCTAATCCACACATACACAAGTGATTAACTAAAAACCCCCTTTAATTCAACAGCAAACAGGGTCTCAAAAAAAGGCAGCAGAGCTGGTGGCTTATGTCATGGGTGTGCTGAATGCAGGCGTGACATCCATAGTACATTCTGACACCTCTGTAAAAGTAAGTGTGTGTGTGTGTGTGTGTAAACATGTAATGAGCCCTGTTATCAGTGTTAAAACCAGTGCTGTTCTGACTGTGTTCAGCTTGCAGATAATCGCCACATGTAAACAAAGGAAACAATAGCACAAACTTTGACATCAAACAAAGGAGATAAGAGGGCATAGGTCCATTTTTAGTGACCTAAAAGTCAGTTTGCATGTGATGAAAATCCAAATAGTTATAGAAGTCTTTGATTAAAAACACCCATGAATGTGTGAACAAGGCATTAATGTGCAGTGAAAAAATAAAAATTAATTCTCTCTCACACACACACACACACACACACACCTCCACGTAGTCCCTGAATAGGTAGCGTCTGTATTTTTCCTTCAGTTCCTCGCTGGCCAGCAGGGGCAGGACAAAATCCTCTGGGATCCTGAGGGAACAGTCCTGTGCCATGCATGAGATCCCTACACACAATCACATGCATTTTATACACTTATTAAACACTTAAATAAATTGCTTTGAGTTAGTGTATGAATCATGGTATTAATTCACAAATACAACGTCCTAAATAAAGTCAAACACAAAGGCCAAACCAACAAGTTTGCTCTCCCACACAAACATATCCAATGAAAAATGCATCTCCAAAATAGTAACTTCATAGGAAAGGGACAAAAAAAAAAAACAACATTCTTATCTTTCAATGACAATGTAAAAAGATTTTATTCTAAGTAATTTTGGTGCAATTCTATTGGTCCATTCATCATTTTTTTTCATATGGACAACAACACTATACAAAGTACACTCTTAAAACCATACTATTATTCTCCAGTGTGTGTGTGACAGCCTGTGTGCGTAAACTCACCCACTCCTACGCCATCTTTGACCAGCACGGTACAGTGCTGCTCCCAGCAGGATTTGCAGAAGGAGTGCTGACATGGTAGAGAGAGCAAAGAGTCTCTCCGAACAAACTGCAGACACACACCACACTGCAATGACGTCCCAGCCTAGACACAAGGTGAAGAAGAGTTAGCCAACTGACACGTTTCCCTTGTAAATGACCACACACTATTAAACATAGCTGGATACAAAACTGGGTGTGCATAACATGGACTACACATTGCAAAAGCAAAAAAATACACCCCTTCCAATATACTGAAAGCACACTGGAGATCCCTTAATGTGATGTGATTAAAACCTGGAAGGTAATATTTTGACTATATTACATCTTGATTTATCCAGAACACCCAGGTAACGCCACTTTTGTGATTGGCAAAAGAGAATATTGCAGTCCTTTTTTCAGTTTTGCAAAAGCCAATACTGTGATAACAATTATCAAATGATATATTGTGAAAAACTCATGTACATTCATCATAATATCATCAAAAAACAAATAAACATAGGCTCCTTTTAGAGTCATTTATAAATATTTTACATATATGATATTTGGCATCTCTTACGTAGAGACAAATATACAATCAGATCCACAACAACTGATACACACATCAACAGTACTCACAGTGAGAGATCGGCAGGTGCTTATAGGCTGAACATGGGCCTCACAAAGCAACTGAGAAGAGTTGGACTTATACCTGAATGATCACACAGTTCAAAAATTAAAACAGTTCTCCCTTTGTACCGCTATAAAACGAGAAGTGAAATTATGTGTGTTAACATATATATTGTCTTACCTGTCCAGTATTTGTGACACTTGCCAGTGAAAATGTACAAGGACCAGTTTGGCTACAGCTGGTAACACCTGAAGGGAGAAAAGTCACTTTAAACCTCAGATTATCGCACGTAGAAAACTGAAAAGGGGCTATGCCACCCACACACAGAGCAAAGCCAACTGTGCTCTCTCAGGACTTTCTGCCTCTGATGGCAGTCATCACTATGGTTCAAACTGTCATACCCTGAAATATCAGTTAAATCTAAATTTCTGTCTAATATCTTTAATGTAATACCTGCCAATAACAATTATGATTTAAACCTATTCATGGATCTCTACCAACCAACCGTTATTAATGTGTCATATAATTTATTTTTGACTCTCACAGAAACAGAGCTGATTCTGATGAGGCCATCAGTACATTTTCTGGATGCTCTTTAGAGGAATGGCATGCTGCCACTGACAGATTTAACACTTATGGCTATAAGCACAGGACTAAACCCGAGCTTACACTACCTCAACTGTAACATTTACGGAGTAATCTCTCAAAGACACACACAAACCTTCAGGGTGCCGGCTACATGGTTGACCTCCTCTGTCAGCACTCTCTGACTTTCTCTATATGTCAGACATGTGAACTGGTATTCTTCTGGGTCAAACGCATCAGCTTCCTGTTGCTCTACGTCGCTCTCCACTCCTACATAATAGTCGGCAATATCACCCGGATCCTCCTCTTCTCCATCCCCATCAAAATCTTCCTCATTACTGTCAGATGCCTGGCTACTCATGTCCACAGACATAGCCTTCAGGTCCTAGTCACTCTTGCCGACCGCCGCTCTCCACGGATAAGCGGCCTCTGTGCTGCTGCCTTCTGCCCCAGACTGGACCACGTTTCCCAGGGGGCTGCGAGGTACTCAGCAGCAGCGGAAGAAACAGAAGAAGTCACACTCCCCGTCACTCATGGAGGAACCAGAGAGAGGGATGAACTGGCAGAAATAATAATAATAATAATAAAAAAACCTAAAGAGAGGCAGAAACAGCAGAAGGATGACAAGAAAGTGAGAAAGAAGAGAGAAAATATTATTACTTAGATACAGGCTAAATTATTAAAAACACAACTTTAGAAAAGTTTTATCTGCTGTCTTCATTTGTAACTCGCTACACTATGTATGGGACAAGCACCTCATAAATTGGACCATCAAGTCCAACAAGTCAAAGTTAGGCACACCATGTTCATTTCCGCATAGAACAACTCAGTTCCTAAGCTGAATCAAGGCATTTGCCTTTGACTCATCTGTTGTATATCCAACTGTAGGTTTTTCTCTCTATAGCTATATGAGGTCAATGACACATCAGTAATCCACAGCTGCTGGTCAAGGAGCCAGTGTCTTATCTACAAATACACATGCCTCGCCCAAGTTCACACTTTCAGGGCTGTGCATGTCTGGTTTGGAGGTCAAAACATTGTTGCCCCTCTGTAAAAGTGTAATAGCATGGAATAGCCATGCTTAGCATTCTCACACTTATCCTCCTAACTCTGAGTACACCACAAATGTCATTGCCTAATCCTCAGCAAACCCAAGACGACATATCTGGAGGTATGCATCAGACAAACTCTAATCTTTGAGAGACATGAGATAATCAAGTTTAGCCTTGCTTCAGGTCAGTTCACGAGTTCCTGTACATCCTTTGGAAGGACAACTCAATACGGTGGGAGTGAAAAGTTGCATAGTTGACTGCCTCAGAGACAGGACCTCCATATCACTAAATTAATTTGATATTACTTGGATAATGAGAAGCAGAAAATGCAAGCAACCGTGAAACAGAACTTTGCAGATGTGTAATTATTTGTATATATATTCTGTTGACAAATAATTACATACAGAAGAGATATGAAGGTGTTAATACTGAGGTTTTATTTGGTGTACGGTGGTCTTTTGACTTTTGCACAGTAGAGGCTGTCTGTATGTGTGTGTGTGTGTGTGTCTTGTGAGGAAGGGGGTTTTCTTTTTTTTCAGCGGAGGACGCCGGTGCCTGTCGCGATCCGCTGTGCATTCCGCCCGCTGCTATTTATAGCGCGGCACACGGTGACACACATAAAGAGCCCAAACAGCTCGGTTAGAGATTACACTTTAAGTCCGACGAGGGCGGGGGGAAGAACCACACACAGCAAACTCCCCGTATCAGCTCGCAGTCCCGGTTTGTTTATGTCGGCTTTGCTCACTTTAGAGGGGCTAATGTTAAAGGGCCCATATCCAAGGTTTTTCTTCTATTACATTTTCGTCCCTTTATTACGTTTGTTTTTTTAAATAGTCAAACAATTAATAATTATTTTTATACTATCTAATTAAAACACACGTCCATCATCTATCCCTTAGAACTGCACATGCTGTTTTAACCTGTTCTTAATATAAATGATTGTAAATTAGTTCTATTCTTATTGTTGACTCTCAATGAAAAACGTATTTCATTAATGATTTGTATGTGAATGAGCAGTGCTATACTGCTGTATGCTAAAAACGTAAGATACAAGTATGATGGTCTTCGTGACATCACAAATTCAATGGTGTCTAAACAAGCTCCGCTTCTACATATGCACATTGCATCAGGTTTTGTGACTTTAGCAGGGTTTGTATAATCCATCGAATTTTTCAAATGTGAGAACATGTATGTTTCCCCTTGAAATTGGCTCTTTAACTTAGCTGGATGGCTAAAGAGATCGATGCTGAGTGCTTGGCTCCAGTACTTAGCTAACGTAGTAAGAAACTTAGAAATAAAACATATAAAAAATAAAACCACTGGAGTTTAAACCACTCCAAACCCACTGGTATGTCATAGGATTTGCTATATTTCTGTTCCGAGGGTGAGGGGGGTTTCAGTCCCGTGGGTTAGTGGTTATCGAGGGTAAACCAGGCAGGTTTAGCCCCCGGGAGACGCGTCCTGCCTCCGCCGCCAACGCGCACTTCAGTCCGGGGACTCGCGTGTAAACAAGGCCATTTCGGAAAAGTTCACAAAGTCACACGGTCTAACAAATCAAAGCCCTCATTCTCCACAAAAGCAACGTCTTTACTTCACCTGGAGGAAAGCGTCGAGCTCGTAGACTCCTAGTTGTGAAGGATTTCCAGGCGCAGAAACGCTGCTGATCTTCAGCTAACAGAGCCGCTGCGGAGCGGAACATAGAAAACACAGGAGGAGGGGGAGAATAGCGTCACATCCGCCCGGGGACCGAGGGCCATAATATCAGCCGGAGAAGTGTTAATAACAGCCCACCTGTAGCCTACACTACCACTGTGTTTACATCGCAAAAACAGATAGCTTCTCTTCAAATTCAAGATATAAATCCACAAGGACTGAAAACACAAATATGTTTTATTTTTATTAGACTGACTAACACTAATACTCTGGGCATATATTTCATATCTTTTGATTTGAACACCATTACATCAAAAGCAATTGACTTCATTGAATACATTCATCCATTCATTATCTGTAACCCTTATCCAATTCAGGGTCACGGTGGGTCCAGAGCCTACCTGGAATCATTGGGCGCAAGGCGGGAATACAACCTGGAGGGGGCGCCAGTCCTTCACAGGGCAACACACACACACACTCACACATTCACTCACACCTATGGACACTTTTGAGTCGCCAATCCACCTACCAACGTGTGTTTTTGGACCGTGGGAGGAAACCGGAGCACCCGGAGGAAACCCACGCGGACACAGGGAGAACACACCCAATTCCAGGTCCCTGGAGCTGTGACTGCATCATTGAATACAATTATTTACAAAAATGTCATTAACATATTATTATTATTATTAGTTTTATTCATCATTATTGAGATTTAATTTTCTTATCAAAATGATTCTATTTGCAATCTGAGAAATAACATTTTTCAATAACATTTTCACTGGTCAATTCCATGACTTGACTTTTGAAATTTACTTTGCTTTTAATTCGATGATACAAATGACTGTCTATGCTCTTTTGCCAAGATATTTTTTATATGATGCAGCAGAACCTCTGTGTGATTCTTCACTTCCCATAGCCTTCACGAGGCCCACTGTCACAATGAAACAGTTTGTCACAAACAGAAACAAATATGATTATGATTAAATCATTACTTTAGTAAATTGGTCACCCTTAGTATAAACCAGTTCTACTAGTGTGCTCACAGTACTTCAACTATAATTTTACACCTACTGTTCAACAAGAACTGTTCAGTTTACTTATTGTATATTAAACAATATTGCTAGTACACACTGTACAGCCATTTGTAGTACAGTCACTGTATATACAGCTGTATTACAGAAACCGTTTGTTATTTATATTGTATAATATATTACTATATAATACATCTAAAATACATCTAAAATTAATTTCTGAACACTTTGTTAAGTAAAATGTGGCCTATATGTGGAGAAGGGTAAGTTCAAGATTAAAACTCAGTCATAATTTACACACAATATTTTTATTAGCATCTGCCATTCTAACAAATGTGCTCTACAAAAATAAACTTTGATACAAAATCATTTAGAAAATAATAGTCATATGTTTCATATGAAAGAAGTTTTTATCCGTTTCATGCCCTGGATGAACATTGTAAGGATTATTAGATACGTGTTAAATTGGTTTTCACATACAAAAAATAAACAAATACAAACAACACCTTTGTCAAGATATGATCCAGTATTTTGTTCAGCAAGAGAGGAAAACAAAAATATAATGGTGAATAAAATGTATGGGGAGAGAAGAACAAGTACACCAAGTGAAATTTCCTTTCCAATTTTAAAGTTTGTAAAATTACATTAAAAAAAAGCAGGCACAATAATTGCTTCCATTCCCAGGTGATTATATTGCTCAGACAAACAGTCAACAAGCAAGCCGGTAACTCTATCATTATATAACCTGACACCCATCTTTGCTTATATTATTACTGAACCTCCTGACCCAGTAGTGTTTGCCAGAACTGGAACAGCTCAGGGCAAGCCTAGGCCTGCCTAATCACTTTTGAATCTTTCTCTTCCACAAATTTCCACTATCATCCAGAGGGGCAGGGGGAGGAAAGGAGGGAGGTAGATAGAGACAGAGACAGACAAGGACAGACAAGGAGAGGTCTCCTATTCACATGGTTTTTTCAAATGGGAAGAGATTCTTTTCTTGGCCACGTCTTTCTCTCTTACTGAGAGACCTTTTAGCTCCTCCCTCTTCCTGCTCCTCCTGCCTGTTCTGCGGCCATGAAGCTGCTAATGTGGGCGGGGCAGTGTGAGCTCCACCCTCATCCTCCTCTCCAGATGATAATCCCCCAACTTCATTACCTTGCCCCAGCGCTGTGCTTTTGGCTAGGCCCTGTTGCCCATAGCGACGCTGTAGCCTTTCTTTGATCAGCAGGCCTTTCACCAACAGGGTCCAGTTTGATATCGCTCGCTTCTCACGTTTCTGTAACAAAATCCAAACACAAGAATTACAAAATAAGCATAAGATATACATTCTTATTTCCTTCTTGCGTTTAAGAATAAAAGCTCTAATGAGTCATAGTAAAATCTGTATTCCAGTCTGAACCCAAATATCCTCCGAACAGAGCTGCCATCATAATGCATCACGCGTTTCTAGCATTCTAACTTGCCATTCCTTAGTTAGACAACATTAATCTTCTAAACAGTGACTGCTATATAGATTCCAATATGAGGACATTATAATGCATCATTGGCTCCATTGAACAAATGTACATTTGTCAAACTGGCACAATAAAATCCGAGAATGCGTTGTGTTACAGTAATCCATATGTTCTTATTCAGGCTTTGGGCATTTTACCCTTTAACTTTCTAAAGGATGTGCTTGTCAAACTTTTGTGAAGGTAGTCATATATAACGGAGGAAGCTAATTTTTTCTTACAAATTGTTTAAACCAGTCTCTCGGAATTTCTTATTTTCTCTTTTGCACATGTGCGTATGCTCCCACACAGACACACACACACACACCTCTTGCTCCTTCTTCTGCAGTATGTCTTGCTCATTTTCCCAAGCAGCTTTCAGAATTTCTTGGTGCTCCTCACAAACAATGTATCCATCATTGCTGGAACACATTAATCAAATAAATTAGACACAACACAACACAGACAACTAAGAAAAAACTGTCTACTCGCACTCTTTCACAAACACCCATACATTTATTTCTATTCGTTTTAACACACATACACACAAACACAATTCTTACACGGCATGTGCATAGCCTCCATGAAAATCAAAGCCCGTTACTGCAGCAGCACAATCCAAGTTGAGTTTGCGAGCCACTCTGTGCAGGTTGGGCAGATGCAGGTGCACACATCCCACTGGCAACATGCACGGCTTAAACATATACACGTTCCCAAACTCGTTACGTGGAACCTACAGCACACAAACCCACCATTAGAAAAGTGCAAAAACATCTTAAACATTATCACAGACAATTCCCAGAAGCAGCTAATTTAAATTATTATTATCTGTAACCGCTTATCCAATTTAGGGTCGCGGGGGGTCCAGAGCCTACCTGGAATCATCGGGCGCAAGGCGGGAATACACCCTGGAGGGGACGCCAGTCCTTCACAGGGCAACACAGACACATACACATTCACTCACACACTCACACCTACGGACACTTTTGAGTCGCCAATCCACCTGCAACGTGTGTTTTTGGACTGTGGGAGGAAACCGGAGCACCTGGAGGAAACCCACGCGGACACGGGGAGAACACACCAACTCCTCACAGACAGTCACCCGGAGCTGGAATCGAACCCACAACCTCCAGGCCCCTGGAGCTGTGTGACTGCGACACTACCTGCTGCGCCATGTATTTTTATTCTCTCATTCATTCATTCATTCATTGTTTGAGCCACGTGGTTTTAGATTAAAGGCTTTTCAAACTGTGAAACTACAGAATTATGAGTTTTGTGTAGGTTTAACAGGTTCAACACACACACACGCACACGTACCCTGCCATCAATAGCTAGAGGAGGCTGGTACTCTTCAGTTTGCCAGTGGCCAAACAGGGCCAGGTCCTTGTCATCCTTCTGTTCAGACATCATCCTAGCTTTGCGTGAGCGGTTTGAAAAGCCCTTCACCATCTGAAACAACAGGGGGTCCATACACCATCATTTCAGCTCAGCAGGGTTCAGTGTACATCACCACTTTTTCCCTCTCATTACATCACTAACAAAGTAGGGAAGAGAAATACAACAATTAACATAATTAAATAATATACATAAATATGTAAACATAAATAATGCTAAAAAGAATAGAACATCACTTAGAAAAGCATTCTTCTTCATTTTTTGGACATTTTGACAATGCCAGTTACAGTTTAAACTCCACTGAAACTTCCTTCTGAATAGACCAATAGAAATTATCCAAATTATCCTTTGGTAAATATAGCTTTCTGGATGCTGAAACACCAAGCTCTGATAGAGATGATATATTAAAATTGTAAAAATGAAGGATGCACAACTGGAATCAGCAAAGTTCTACATATTTATTTTGATCCTTAACAGAAAAGAATTCAAATTCCCTCCAAACCTTGTAAGGCTCCTCTCCCAGCCGCACAGTGCGTGCTTCTTTTAGCCAAGTGTCCCTGGAATGCAGCGTGTGGACACAATCCCTTTACATACAACATACACACAGATAACATAAAAGACAGTTATTAGCACCAAGTTATTGCAAACCATTATTGCATTGTATGTTCACACTGTAAGATACCTCATTCTGATTTAACATGATTAAACCTGTTAAGCATACCTTCCAGTGAGTTCGAGTGAGACATTAGGCATATTCAGTAACATAAACAACTCAGAACATGTAAAGAAAACTGATAACATTGCCATTTGTAGGCCTAAGCTACTTCATTCATTCATTCATTCATTATCTGTAACCCGTATCCAGTTCAGGGTCACAGTGGGTCCGGAGCCTACCTGCAATCATTGGGCGCAAGGTGGGAATACACCCTGGAGGGGGCGCCAGTCCTTCACAGGCCAACACACACTCACACCTACGGACACTTTTGAATCGCCAATCCACCTACCAAGGTGCGTTTTTGGACTGTGGGAGGAACCCGGAGCACCCGGAGGAAACGCACGCGGACACAGAGAGAACACACCAAATCCTCACAGACAGTCACCCGGAGCAGGAATCGAACCCACAACCTCCAGGTCCCTGGAGCTGTGTGACTACAACACTACCTGCTGCGCCACCATGCCTCCCCCGGCCTAAGCTATTATCACATTAACACTAAATTATCACATTATTTGAATTCTTGTATGTGACTTTTGAATGTACAATACAAGCAATATGAAGTCTCAGGTGAAAGGATAGTGCAGAATCTAGGAGAACTTGAATGATGTCAGTGTACACATTGCTTTACCGGGAGTAGACTGCTTCTCCTCTGCAGTAGCCCAGGATGGCAGCACTGCTCGGATACAGTGCCTCATACTTCAGCAGGTGTCTCTCCAGCACATACAGAGGATGGTTTTTATACTCTGATATAGATGTTGGGAGTGGCTTATCCAGTAATTTATCCTGCATCTGAGGTGGAGGAACGAGAGTATGTGAATGTGAAGTAGATACTACAAGCCAGAATATTAAATATTTTACCAGTTATAATGCCTGTACAGAGTAAATAACAAGCTCCAAGGTTGATTTTTCAGAATTAATTTAAGTAAATATATTATAAAACAAATGTATTACATGAAATAACATGCTCATTGCCTGATACCAGGTAAACATTCTGTGTAGTAATAAAAGTCTAGCATTTCTTGCTATATACACACATATATACATATGTGCCTTTTTTCTAGCATGGACTTGTGGTGGTCTTTACCTCTTTATCCTCTTGCTTTTCTCTTTCAGAACCTGGACACTCATAGAAATGTATAGTCTCCTCCCACCACTCAGAGTCCACTCGTCTTCGTCTCGATGACGTGAGCCAGGTGGGATCATACCTAGTGCTCAGGTCCTTCAGGTAACCCTCACCATCCACTCCCACCACGTATGTAATGGGCTGAGTGGCCTGATTGGTGCAGAGATGAGGCTTTCCTACCCCTTGATCAACATCAACACACACCCATTTCTTCACCCCATCAAGGTATACTTCAATCCACTCGTCATTTCCTTTTCCCTGCCTTCGCCTCCTTCGCTCCTTTTTTTCTTCCTGCTCATCTTCCTCCTCATCCTCATCCTCATCTTCTTTCTTTGTGCCCTTGACACCGCTGGATCTCCGTGGAGCCTGTCTTTTGCTCTTTCCTTTAGCTTTTGAACCCTTTTTTGACCTCTTAGCCCCTCCCTCTGAGTCATCAGTCTCTTCCTCACTGCTCAGCTGAAACTCCTCCCCCTCGCTGGCCTCCTCTCCTTCACTGCTCTCTTCCTTGTAAGACACTTTTGAAGCGACACTCCTCCTCTTGGTGTTTTTTGGCTTTTGACCCCCAAGTACTTCCTTTTCTTTGCCCTCTCCTTCAGTCTCATTCTTTTTCTGTTTCTTTCCTCCTCTCTCCTTCTTTCCCCCAGTTTTGCCAGTGGATGGGCGTTTAGACCCAGGTGAAACTTTGAGATCTATGGATGTTTCATCAGGACTGTCTTTAGCAGCAGTATTGCTGGAGGTTTGTGCTTTTTCCTGCAACAGAAATGCACATGAAATCAGGTACATAAACATTTTACAAAATACAACAAAGACAATTTGAAGGAAGACGTATAAAACCAAATGTTCAAGCTTCTTAGTAGTTTCTGTATTTTTGTAATTCTTTAGGATTCTTTAGGGCACCTTTTTTCAAGTAACATTTGATAAATCCTGTTTTGGATTTTATAATGAATATAAATATCTGCTCTTATTCTTGTTTGCGTTCTCTAGATACGTTTTGCGACATTCATTCATTCATTCATTATCTGTAACCCTTATCCAATTCAGGGTCGCAGTGGGTCCAGAGCCTACCTGGAATCATTGGGCGCAAGGCAGGAATACACCCTGGAGGGGGCGCCAGTCCTTCACAGGGCAACACACACACACACACACATTCACTCACACACTCACACCTACGGACACTTTTGAGTCACCAATCCACCTACCAACGTGTGTTTTTGGATTGTGGGAGGAAACCGGAGCACCTGGAGGAAACCCACGCGGACACAGGGAGAACACACCAACTCACAGACAGTCACCCGGAGCGGGAATCGAACCCACAACCTCCAGGTCCCTGAAGCTGTGTGACTGCGACACTACCTGCTGCGCCACCGTGCCGCCCCGTTTTGCGACATGAACAATACAAATATGGAAAATAATAAATAGAGCTCTCAGTAGCAAATTGTAATATCTGATGTAAGAAAATCCCAAAACCTAAAACCACTTACCTTTGTATTTGTTGGTTTAAGAGGTACAGGCTGTAATGATAGCACTAATCTAGAGAATATTTTCAGTGATCGTAGCACCAGGAGAAACAGCTGTAAAGAACAATAACATCACATTCATTTATCATTAATCAGTGAGTGTCTGATTCTGACAAGAAAAAGCAAGGTCCACAAAATTCCAAATCAAAAAATACCTGAAAACATGCCGTTTAGTTTATTTGCAGTTTAAATGAAACAGTTGTGCTTCATTTAAAAGCTTGTCAGATAAACTAATGAAATAATATGGAGGTTTAATGGGCTGACATCCAATCAGCTATTTGTTAACATTAAGCTTATGCAACTAACACACACACTGTTGTTTTACTGATACACACATTTGATGAATACTATAAAAGTATTATCAATATGCACAGTGTACTTTGGACAGCTTATTGAGACATACATTATCAGCATTAGCCCAGAGAAAGGCTGCAGCTACAACAATTCCACTGCCACAAGCAAATAATGTCACTCACATAGGTCATCTCCTGATGATCTCTTGCTGACAGACTCCCCAAGCGTCTCTCTATCACCTCCCGCATTTCAACACCATTCTCTTCAGGCAGTTCAGGGTTTAGAGTAAATGTCACTTTAAACCTAGAAACAGGCCGGCCAGACCCAGTGAAACACACACAGAGATATCAGAGAGACAGGGAGCCATCTGACAGTACTGAATGCAAGATCACACCACATATTAAAGTGTTAAAATTATCCTGACCACTTTAGAAGACCCTCCACGAAACCAGTGTTCATACGTTCTGCTGCAACATTGGTGAAATGGGCAGGTAGTAGGGACAGAGCAATGGCTAACAGGTCCGGCTCAAGGCAAAGGCGATTCAGAAACAGTCCACTGGCCAATAAACATAGCAGATGAACCTGTGTGACAGGACGGTGACAGTAATTTAATGAAATGCCAAGGCAATCTGTTTTCTTTTTCTAAATATATGACTTGGGCCAAAATGCCAGGTCAAAATGCCAGCCGATAAAGCCAAATGTAGCAAAATACAGCAGGTGAATATTCCAGTAGTAGGCTGTGGTGAAAAGAATAGAAGAACCATTTGTTGCCTATACATTTAAATAAGTTAAGAAACTTAAGATTGAGTGATCTTATTTAAAAGGTGCTTTATATTCCCACATCTCTTTAACAAACATGGTTCTTCATGGTATTGCTTAAAGAGCCCTTTATTTTTTAGAGAGTGTACATAATCAACACATAATTCCATAAACACACACCTTATGTGTTTCTTCCAGCAGCTCCTTGTTAAAACGTTTCATCATTCGGCGAAGGTAAGTCTCAAATTCAGCTTTCCTCTTCTCCCTGGCAACAGTTACCACAGTGTCAGGCTTTTCCAGCTGTCATTCACTGATCCCAACTGAGTTTGTTGGCTGACAGTTTGACAGGTAATGGAATCTCTCTACAATATGCCACTTGGTATATGAGTTTGCCCAGTTTTCAATCAAATTATAACTTTTAGATAAGTTTAGAAACTTGCGGTTGACTTAACAGTCAGAACTTAATAATCACAACTGAATTCATAAAAACATTGGAGCAAACACATTAATCTATATAAGCGAGCCAAGTCATTTATCAAGCCCCATCACATTCTATTAGTTTCATCCACGCACACTCACTTCCTCTGTCTCTTGCGCATGGCCTCGGCTGTCTCAATCTCAATCTCCACAGGTTCAGAAGGGACTGGAGGCTCTAATTCATTATTGACTGGACCCAAGGGGCCTGCCAGCTCTGAGTAGACACAAAAACAAACAAACACACACACACACACACACACACACACACACACACACACACACACACACACAAAAGATATTCTCTTACAGAAATGGTTCAGGAAACAAAACCTACTTTCAACTTACCCAAAATGCAGTCAATAAACACAAGAATATTCTAGAAGGTTTTGTAACTACATCCACAAAACATCTCTCAACTCGAGTCTTAATCAATTCTGATGAGACTGCAAAGCTTTGTGTGACCACTGATATCCAGATTTGGTAAGTGGTGAATTCTGTTGATTATATCTGGACCACTCCTTCCTTATATTAGTGACGTAGGCTCTTGCACACATTGCCAAAGAACCACACCCTGTACACCCTCACCTTCCACTTCTTCCCACTCCTCATCTTCATCACTCTCATCTTCCTCTCCCTTCTCTGCCTCTTTCATCTTGTTGTTCAGTGTAGTGCTCTCTGGAAATGTCACCTCCACATCCTCGCAGGAATCACTCATCTCATCTGGCTCTTCCTTCAGTGGCTTGTTGATGTCGAAGTATTTACTAGGTTTCTTGTCAGACGGTTTGTCTACAGTTTTTGATGCTTGACATCTGGGCTTTGAGTTCCTGCTGACATTTTTAGCTTCAGTACTGTTTTCTGGTGAAAGAACAATGCACATCAGAAACAGAGATGAAACACTGCTTTCACTATAACTGTGAAACCCCAATGCAGAACCATTGTTAAGCATAGTGGACAACACTGCTGCTTTTTGTGAGGCAGATTGGGATATGGGCTTATTACACTCACCACTAATCAGAAAGGCAACACAATGTTCACTCATGGTATCATTTATGTCGGTCTTTCCCAACAATATAGGGTTTAAATTCATTTGTGTCGCGCAATAATATCGTTTTTATCGATGCTTAAGCATTACTGATGTATAACCATTATTAATAATAGAAATAGAAGCTAGTAGAGACACACTATTGTAGGGGTGGGCAATGTTATATTATTATTGTTTAATTACAAACAGAGCATAATTAATTTGTTTTAATCAAACTTACCAGTGATACTACATAATGTGATGCACCTCGTGTATGAAGAGACTTTCTTGAAGTATGGTGAAATATGAATTTTTGCCTTATCGTCCACTCCTACAATATGGCATAGTTTTAAAGTTGAAAACATAACCATATGGTAATCAACTAGGCAATAAGAATAAGCTGCTTCAGATTTGGAAGAAAAATCATATAAAACACTGTAGAGAAACGGATGTTTATTCCTTCAAACAAAATTAAAGAAACAAATACTAGAGTTCTGCTGTATATTTGGAAAATATTGTAAATCTTCAGTTATTAAGATCTGGTGGCAGTCACTGATTAAACCCTTAAAACTGTATTTCTGTTCATTACATAAATTATTATTTAAAAGTTACTGCCAATAAATAAACAAAAAATAAAAAATAAAGTACTGCCTTAAAAGTGTTGTTTTTCGTTCAGCAGGTTCCCAAGCCGTATGATGTAAGAAACCCTGGCTTTCTGAATTTGCCTGTTTCACAGCATAAGTGCTCAGCCAAGGTGCTGATATGTTTCTTGATACATTACTTATAAACATCATCATGAATAAAAACCTTGATTTAAAAGAATTTTTCACCCTGCACAATTCACACGGGTGCAAGTGTAATGCACATCTGCCACTGAAAGGGTTTGCAGATGTTGCACCAGTTATTGACAAAAACAAATGCACAAGAGCAGCCAAGCAAAGTCCTTAAAGTCCCCAGCTGCAGTCTACAGTCAGATAGCAACAAAACATGTTCTAACTTCCAGCCATTTAACTACAGAAACTCGGGATCAAGACATAATACATTAACAAAACTATCATACAGCAACCTCTGGTTACATTACATTTATTACACGAAGCTATCTCAATACTTAACACAAGTGAATATGAGGTAGTCTATTTAATACAATATACTAACTGCTAATATTGTATTAAAGTTTTCTAGCAGCTGGCCTCTAATCTCTACCTTTGGTCTTCGGGGCTTTGGGCGCTTTTGCAGCTTTGCTCTTCTTCGCAACTTGCTTCAGTTTCTTTGTTGTGTCCTTTTCGGTGGAAACATTTGCAGTGTTTTTGTGTTTAGCCATGCTGCAGTCGCTGCTGTTTTACCGAGAACCAGAGTTCAGAGGTCCGGTGTAGTTTTAGGAGAGAAGGCCTTAGGTAACTTCACACTATCTACACGTGGAGCTGTTTATATAATCCATTCACACACAGCAGTTACTCAACGCTCACTCCATCCTTTCACCCTTTCATTCTTTCATAACACCGCAGCACTCTGAAGACAACGTCACATCCACTTCCTACCGGCGCCATCACCAGAGACTGGAGCTGCTCTCGCCGCCTGAGGGCGCTGTTGCACCGGGTAAATGCAGAATAATAAACCCGGAGATGTGTTTTCCAAACCTTTTTCACAAAGCCAGATAACTTAAACTCAATTCAATACCGTCTTGTATGAGACACGCTAATAATCTTTACTACCGGACAAATCTAAATGTTGTGTTTCGGTTAGGCAGGAGGGTGTTTTATGAAGTAGTTCTCAGTCAGTTAGGCCGGTTAACGGACCGCAGGACAGTTGGCCCAGCCTCAGATATTAACCAGACATTCATGAGGGACTGAAGCCCAAAGCTAACTCTGTTCAATAGGAAAAAAGGTCAAATACAATATTAATGGACAGTCCCAAACCTTGGGTTTATCTTACCCAGCTTAATAAAGAATTCTACTTTGTGAACTGTCCTGTATTTTTCTGTTTATTTTCAGTGAAAGGGCCCGTAAATTAAGCTGATGGATTCTCAACAGGTGTAGAGTGCCCCAAGATTTGGGGAAAAACATCCTAGAACCATGGTCCCCAAATCCACCGTTAGTATTTTTCTTCCCCAAAAACTCAGCTTACATTATTGTGTAAAATTGCTAAAGTAAAAAAAAAAAAAGTAAAAAATTGGGAGGCCAAGGAACACTACTTTTCAAACCTGAGCTACATCCAAAATCACTTCCTCTCATACTACACTTACACTATACTATTACATGTATATAATATGTATAAACTCAAGCAAGGGGGAAAAAAAGAGTAATCCCTGACCAGGACTGGACTCCACTGCTCTAGTGGATAAATTCCTAACCCTTTGTTAATGCAAACTTCCTTTCCAATGGGCTTTGCTTCACTTTTACCTGACTGAGAGTTTATGGCTTCAGTACTGGCAGAGCTGAGATAGTTACCATTGCTCCCAGATCAGGATAACAGCACACAGATCAAAGTTTATATCATTTAACTGAAATATATATATATGACCAATGAGTGCTTTTTTTAAACTAAATGTACTGATTTGGCATTGATGCTTAATCTAAATAAGATAAATCAGATTTAAATGTCTGTCTTTAATTCTGAGGATTTGAAATGTTTAATTATGATTTTTCTAGATACTTGAAGAACTGATGATTATCTGATGAAACGAGTGATTCTGGAATAATGTACCAGAGCAGACGAAACACTGAACTGGACATGTTCTGTTTATATTTATTCCGAAAAAAAAAATGATAACAACAGTTTTAACATTGTTTCTGGTTACAGGATGTAGTTTATAAAGAACATCCGTCTACAGAATTAATATAAGAATTTAGATATCAGCAACATTAATTAAGAAACTGAAAACTAGGATAATGTTTTTATATTTGGTTAACACACGTGTTTTAGTGTGTTCTGCCTGTCCCCACTACTCAAGGCATTGTTTTGCACCACAGTGCTGATGCTTTAGACGGCATTTTATGAAATAATTGCTACCACAGCATAACAGTGAATGCATTTTTCAAATGATGAACCGCATGATGAGCCAGGAAGAGCTTTTCCAGCTCCTTGAAATGATTAAATCTAACACAGCACTGATTTACAGTCCTTTAGCGCAGCTGCGAGTGTGCAATTCAATGTGTAGTTTATTTTGGTAGAAGTGTATCCTGTGTATGTGTGTCTTAAATAGTCAATAGTGTTTATACTGAATATACTGTTGGAAAGGGAAAAAAAGGCAGCAAGGTGTATATCAGATTGCAACTACATCATTTATTTAATATTTCAAGCATTTATTAGTTATTCATCTTTGTTAAAACGAAACTGTTTACTGTAGTTTTCTTTATTGATTTATTTAATTTTACTCCAGTTTGAAAATGTTAACTGTTAACTGTGTACTTCTCTGAAAAACACTATATAAAGCTACAGGTTTTTGTTTGAGTGACAACACATTTCTGCAAACATGATTTCACTGACTTACATATAATATAAATGTACATTTACCACATTCATCCTCTGTAACCTCCTCATTTCATCCTTATTAGGGTCACAGTGGGTCCAGGACTCCCGACTGGAATCATCAAGTGCAAATCAGGAACCCCCCTGGCCTGTCTATCACAGGGCATCATACACTCAACAAGGTACTCACACACTCATGTCTGTGAACACAATTTCACGCATCCAGTCACTCACACCTGTTGACAATTTCACACATTCACCCAGCCACTCTCATATACACACCTGTGGGCAGTTTCATACACACACCATATGGGGGAAAGTTAAGGTGATTCTAAGAGTCTGTGATTGACAGGGCTCCTAAAAATATGTATTACAACATTTTTTTAATTCTTTAATAAATGATTACATTTTCGACATTAATTTTCCGTGTTTGGCAAAAAGTAAGCTCCCGAGCCTCGGCATTGGTTGATTTTCCTCCCTTTTATTTACATTATGTGGTTCAATCTGCCCTCAAAAAAGCTGCAACTTTTATTGGTGAGCAGTGAAGCATCATGTTGGATTTAAAATAAAAAGCTGGTTATCAGAAGTGCAGAAAAAAAAGAAAACCAACAGGAGAGAGAAAGTAAAGGGTGATGGTTTATCACCCAGGTTTTTAGACTAAATTAGTTGCCCCTCCCACTGCCCTGTGCCAGGCCTAGATGAAGCAGCTTCAGGCTCTGCAGCCCTGCCTCCTCATCTGCATATCACAGCCTTACTCTCAATGTTAGCAGCACTGTGTTGAATGACTTGTCAGTTGACACAATTGCAGGGGCTCAGTGGAAATGTCTTCTTATGTTTATTTTTAAAATGTATTTAAATGAAGAAAAAATAATAATGCATATTAAAATATCCCAGGGCTGGTTTTCCAGCGTAACAGTAGCCATTGCGTTTTCCTGGTGACCAGCCACGCTGGTGTATGTTTTATTAATCATTTATTTATTTTCTCCAGCAGGACAATGTTCATGTTATGTTGGTTTTTAGTTTTAATTTATTATTATGTTTAGGGCAACACTTTGCAATAAGGGTACATTAATTCACAATACTTAAGACCGTATAAACCTTACTAAATGGTTAGGTAACGTCACAATTAATCCTTAAGTAATGATAAGCAACATGAATTAGCATTAACTAGCATTCTTTCAGGGTTTTATAAAATCCTAACATAATGCTAGGTCTTGTTTCTGTTGTTACTTAATGATTAATTATGACTTTAGTAATGCTTATTACTTAATACTATTTTAAGTACGGTTAATTAATGTATCCTTATTGTAAGTGTTACCATGTTTTGTAATGTGTAAAAAGTGCATTGCACACTGCATCATATTTTGATTTACAATTAGTGAGTGTTCATTTTATAACTTTCAGTGTTTTTACATCAGATATAAAAAAGTTCAAACTGAGTATTTCTTTTAAATATATTAGCATAAGCTAAATGTAGCTAATTGGCTAATTTTTTAAAAAGCCAACCCTTTAAGTAACCAAATCCATGCTAGGTATTAGCATTGCTGTTTTCAAACATCATATTCAGGCTTCGTGTGGCCTGCGGTGGTTGGGTGGTGGGACCCAGTGTAATATGTTGCCCTGTGGCCCAAAATCCCTGGCAGCACCTGGAGCCATGTGGCAGCAACACTACATGTATCTCCATCATGCTTCCCTGAGTCCCACACGACTAAATACCTGAAACAACATTAAGACTTTAAGAATTATTTCTAAACATTGGTTGTAAATTTGTAGTTCATTGTCATTTTTTAAAAATATCAGTGTCTCTGTTGTCGCTGATTTTCATTTCAAATGCAGTTTGCTGAAGTGTGTCCATGTGAATACACAGTTTTCAGGACAAACAGCAGCATATGTGATGGTATGAATATTTATCACTGCATTATAAACAGAAAGAACATTGTGTTACCAATGTACCTCCAGTATAAAAATGTATAATCCTGTTTTTGGTGACTGTAGAATGAACAGAAGGAACAGAGCAGTGCAAATGAGGGCCGTGTAGAGTAAGCAGATGTTAATAAATAAAATAAAAAGTTGAATAAGTGCATTGTGACCCAATGTATGCACATTATTACAATGTCCATTGGTGTCTCCATTCATTTTACACTGAGCTTAAACTGTTATCACAAAATGAGGCCAGATGTTGCAATAATCATTAGGTTTATGAATGAAATTATGAAGGAATTGAGGTTTTGGAGAAAGAAAATGAATCGTATCCTAACAGATTGTTTCCATGTTGTTTACCACCATGATTTTATTTCTACATTTAGTCCTTATGGGAGGGTCTGCTATCAAACTACAGAGTTCATTCATTCATTGTCTGTAACCGCTAATCAAGTTCACATCTCTATCATTGGTCACATTATAATTTCAATAAAAATAATAAAAATATATATATTTATTTATTTCCTGTTTTTTTTAAACAGGTTTTATTCACATGACATAGCTATGGTTTATCTCTTATGAGTGGCACAACTGTGCAACAGGACACAAGGACTGGGTAAAATCTATTTAAAATCCAAACACCAGTTATTTAAAACAGAATAGGGTTCATTTTTTTATCGCCTAAATGAACACATTGCACATAAACCACAGTCAAGTTAAACAGAACAACAGATTGATGGCCTCTGGTGCTGAATTGGATTAAGTAACACACTGCAGGGAATGGTTTGGTAATGTGTCCCTGTTCAGGTGCATAAAAGACAACATTAAAGTCTCTGTGTGGTTTAAAAGATATCTTATTATTTATTTATTTTCAGTGCAGTCAAAAAAAAGCCTCTGGCTGACAATGTGTTTTAGAAAAGTTTCTCTGAAATATCACTTTGGAAAAGGCCAGTGGGTGAATGAATATCATAAGCTATGGGCCAATAAAAACACCCTTAGAAATGGCTGACAGTGCCTTTAAAGCTCAGAGTGATGGCTCTCTGCTTGTGTTAAACTAGCTCTCAGAGACACGAATCAGCTCACCACAGGTCCTCTTTAATGAGCACGAGGCTGCACCTTTACTCATTAAAGTTCAGCAACTGAGGTCTGTTGGAGTTATGTGTGTGTGTGTGTGTGTGTGTGTGTGTGTGTGTACCTGGTGCCGCTGATGCAAATGAACAGCTGTCTTTGCGTCGCTCCGCAGCAGATGTCCAGCTCAGAAGAGAGAGAGTGTCTGTGTGTATGCGTATGTGTGTGTGTGTGTGTGTGTGTGTGTGTGTGTACGTATTACTTCAGAGAGCTGTCTGTAAACTCGATTGGCAGCACAGTTTCAAACAGTCTCCCTGCAGCAAGAAGGGCTCGCTGGGCATCTGTGCCCGGATCCGTGCCAGCTCAAGTATGCGTGTGCCAGCACAAAGATGTGTGTGTGTGTGTGTGTGTGTGCTGGAGTGAGTGTGAGTGTGTGCCTTATAGTTGACAGGTGAGGACAGTTGTTTGGCCCCACGCCACTGCCCTCCACTATGACCAGTCTCCATGACGACGTGAGCCCCCAGCCCTGCATGGCTTCCATCCCTATATGAAACTCACAACAGTCAGATAGGAATAAAAAGCCATACAGGACAGTGGGCAGGACAAGAAGGACAAAAGAAAGAGCAGCTCCAAATGAAGTCTAGGTTAAGGCTTGATTAAGGCCTGGCTAAGTAGTTAATTTAGTAGTTAATCTTAGATTTGATAAACCTAATATCTAAACGTGTTACCTTGTTATAACCATATTAAACCTTGCCAAGGGGACAGTCCAGTCTTAGCAGCTCTAATGATCGTCTCAGTTAAGTTGTTAGGCTGGTTACGGGTCTAGTTGTTCTTGATAAACCTAGTTTAGCGGTTAGGCTAGTGCTTACTAGGCTAGCATAAACACTAGCATAAAGTGTTAGAACTAATGTATTATGTTTTAGCCAGCTTTCACCAGTTGAACTCTGGTGAAATTAAACCTGGCCATGCTGAATTCAATATTTGAAGTACCACTTCACAGTAAATCTGTAATAGTTTGTGATTCATTTGTCTGAGTTCCGTTTGCCTTATCATCATCACACGGCTAGCTCTGATAAACCCCAACCCAAACTTTACATCTGGACAGTTTTCTTAAAGACAAAGGGAAGTAGCAAACCTTAAAACGAACAAATAAGTCGGTGTCGCTGTGAAGAAAACACTTACCACTTGGACCTGAAAGGTGTTGTGATCACTTTTGAGAAATTATAATCTTTTTAAACAATACACATTGTTGAGTTTGAAATATACAGCTGTTAATTTACTACCTCCAGAACGGTTATCAGTGGATATACGGAATCTATGACATGAAATTCCTCACTTGTTGCCCTTGCAGTGTCCAGAGGCCACGTTCATGAATCGGGAGGTGTGAGCGAGGCTGTGCTTTAGCGCCCCCTGGGACAACAACTCAACCGTAGTCTCCATATGGACTGAAACGGTCAGGACAATCGCACCTGCTTTTCTCCTGCCATACTCACCACCAACTGTGCTCTGAGACCCGCACAGTGTCCATCACTTGGGTCTAAAAACACCAGCCAATGGAGCATCTGATGATAAAAGCCAAACACACAGAGGTATAACTTAGTGTGAAACACGGGAGGGTTGAATGTCTGTGGGGGAAAAAAGGCCAAAGTTTATTAAAAGGTATTTGGACGTATGGAGAGATGAACAAATATACACCCACCACCTGCAAGTAGAATTCCTACCTCAATATTCAATAGTTTTAATTGCTGCTGGAACTCCAGTGATATTAGGTGTGACTGTAAGTTCAGCTATTTCTATTAAATTTGATACTCACAACATGTAAGAACTGATGCTTTTGCCAATTTTCTGGAACTGGAGAGCAGCAAAAAGATTACTTAATCAATATCCATTATAGATTAATATCGGTAGGATTTAAAAAATCTGTTACTTCAGCAGCAAAACTGATGTTTTACCACCAAGTTATTATTGTCAGAAGTAATTACTGTGGGGTGGTTATAAACCACCTCACCCCACCCCACGTCCTCCAGCACCTGCTGGAAATTAAGCTACAGGCACACACACACACACACAAATCCTCCTGTAAATCGTGGGGACATTACACAACATTCCATTCATTTCATGGAGACTCTTCCTTATCGTATTCACAAATACTACCAGCCTAAACAAACTCCACATGACTTCACCTTAAAAAATCATCATTTACGTTTTGGGGACTAGCTTGTGCTCCCCACATGGAAGAGACGTCCCCACAATGTGACTGTGTAAACAGGTTTTGGTCTACACACACACACACACACACACAGCCCCTGTGGCTATAGTCTAACGTTAACACAGCTGATACACACTGTAATGTAAAAGCTACACACCACATTCCTGAAGGCTCAGAGAGTGGAAAAAGCACCTGTTGTCATTGGTTAGCCGGATGAGGAGGTTCTGCTCCACTGAGCCACAACCGGCGCCCTCCGTTGTCCGGTGCGTCTCCGTCCCGCCGTTCCGTCCTGCGCAACAGGAGAAAAACGACGAGGGGACACACGGTGCTTTGGAGAAACGAAATCTGCACCTGGAGGGAGCAGGTCACCGCCGGCGGAGCCTGTGGAGCTGGGGGTGTGGGGACAAACTCTCAGAGGCGCTCGTGCAGGTGACGAACAATCTCCAAACTGCGCAACGCGCGTGTTTACGTGCTGATGGAGCGCGGGTGGCGCGACAGGAGGAAGAGGAGGAGGAGGAGGAGGAGGAGAGTCCCGAGCACGAGACTCAAGTTGGCCCGAGGAGCGAGCGCACAGCTGTAGAAAGTTGGCGGCGAGAAACGGCTAGTGCCGGCGTTTCAGAGCGGCGCTGCGCATCTGCGCGCGTGCGTGCCTCCGTCCGTCCCTCCGGTTGCGTAGGTGATAGTGGGGGTAGAAAGGACAGATCCCCACACTCCTCCTCCTCTTTCTCCTCCACATCTTCCTCCTCCCTCTCCGCCTTCGTTTTAGCCAATGGCGAGCGAGCACCAAGAACGGAGAGAGGACGACCACGTTACCTGAGCGCGAGACAGAGACCCTCGCGCGCGCATGGCTCCTAAATCAGCTTCATACACACATTACATACAAGCACAAACACGCACTACACACACAGTGCCGCAGAGCACTTACATACTGCGCGCGGAAGAGTGGGCACTGGAGCGCTTAAATATGCACACGGTCTGTGTGTGTGTGTGTGTGTGTGTGTGTGTGTGTGAGAGAGAGAGAGAGAGAGAGAGAGAGAGAGAGAGTACGTGTATGTGCGCGCGCACGTGCACGTGAACTCATCTTTTCATTCCCACTACACTCCGTGTGCTTCTGTATAAATCTATACACGTTTGTGTGTGTAGCCTATATTTAAGCTTTGTGGGGACCAGATGTTACACGGGATATAATAGAGTCATTCTGAATTACAGAAACAGCAGGATGACCCCAGAAACGTCATTTATGTCTGTCAAAATGATGGTAAATTATATGTAAATCATGTGTTCATATCACCACCATGGTGAAGAAATCCTTGCTCCTAAATTTCTTTTCAATCAATGTGTTTACAGCCAGTCAATCTTTATTCTAGACATGTCTGGGTTAACTCAATGGAAAAACCCCACAAAGACAGAAATACCAACAAGTGCTTGTAGGAATCTGTAACATCTATTCTGTACTTTCCTCAATAAACTTAAGTGTGTGTGTGTGTGTGTGTGTGTGTGTGTGTGTGTGCCCGGAATATGTAACGTTGTGGGGACTTAACCCTGTTGCAGCACCAATATTGTGGGAGTTCTCTTCCGTTTGAGATCTACAAGTTGGTCCCTACTCCATAAATCATTTAAATTTAATTTTAATTAAGTTTATGGTAAGGGTTAGGATTAGGCCTATAGTACTTATGAATAAATTAAGTGTAAGTCATCACAAAATAGACGGGAGCATATGCAATGGCCCCACGAATCCTGAAAACAAGCTTGTGTGTGTTCTGATCTTCAGACATAGTTTTTGTTACTTTGCCAGGCGCCCGTTCCTTGCGGTTGTCCTAACAACCCACACTGAAAGCCAGAGCCCTTGAGACAAAAGGCAGCCATCTACAGTAAGAAGGAGCAAAAGCAAACTTCTCTAGAGTCCAGGGCAGTTTGAAGAGCGAAGGGCCCCTGGGCTCCTCAGTGCATTCCTCAGCGTTTCCTCAACCCCTCCTCCCACCTTCTACTCAACGTCACACTGGAGTGAAGGGGTGGGGGGGG
This sequence comes from Hoplias malabaricus, assembly GCF_029633855.1. Taxonomy (NCBI): domain Eukaryota; kingdom Metazoa; phylum Chordata; class Actinopteri; order Characiformes; family Erythrinidae; genus Hoplias; species Hoplias malabaricus. Next base: position 33,572,947 of record NC_089813.1, on the reverse strand, counting down.
GCATAGTCCCCAAAGTACAGGCTTTATTTTCTGCAGGCACTAGTAGGCCACAGCCATTTAAAGCAAATGTCAATGATGTCACCCTTATATCTGCCTCCCTTTGTTTGGGTGGATTTGTATTGTGCCAACTGAAAATAATTGTTTGGACTCATAAAGAGAACTATGGAGGAGGCCACGCTGCTTTGTTAGTCAGTTTTAGAACTAGAAAAGAAAAAAATGCTGATTGTCTCAATGCGCTGGAATGAGGGGGATGCAGTCAGTGTATTATTGGAACGTTTTACCTGTTTTCTTTTTTTATTTATTCTCTGAAGTGGGCAAATATCCTATCCTTCTGGGTCCACACTTTCATCATTTCACACCCTGTTGACAAGATTAAAACCTCTGACATTCTCGGCAGAGCTATGTGCATGCTCGGGGAGAGAGGAATCATTAGGGCTCTGTTATGACCAATAGTCTGCCCCGAGGCTCTGAATGTGTGTGTTTGTATGTGTCTGCAGATACATCAGTATTTCAGACACGGACACACACACATACACACACACGCTAAGAAGCTCTCTGGGGGTCTGTATCCACTAAGCAGGCCATCTGATGTCACCAATGAAAGGAATTTATTACTCTTACTCGAAAACCTTGTCACCTGTGTGTCCTGACCATGAAAAAGAACTGATGGAGAATGCTAAAGGAGGTACCCAGGGATTTGTTAGGTTCCTCAACTTTATGGACAACACACTGGATGAAAGCAGCAACGTTCTTCAGACTGGAAAAGAATGTTTCTAAGAGAGCACTTATATTTCAGACTAACACAAGTCACCCCCTTTCAAGCAGCCCTCAAAGAAGCACTATATTCAAGAGTAAATTTAGACTACGCCGTCTTGGCTGAAATAAACAGTGAGTTTTCAGAGCATTGCTAAGAAATCCACAACACCTGCTTACAAACATCAAAACATCTCAGTACGTCGTCTCCAAAAGAAAACCTGGAGGCTCCATCTGCTGTACCACATGACACAATGAACCTGAGGACACTGTATGTGTTGAGGAGAAAATCTTCATAAAGCCTTTTCAATCCACTCCAACACAATAAAACAACTATACACCAATTCGTACCTGCAGGCCATCTATCAGACACAAACCGCATACAACAAATTTGGCATTTTCATTCATCAAGTGCAAGCAGGTTTCAAACTGTGCCAGGGTCCAGTGGCGTAGCTAAAAGCACCGCAGGAGGCCTGTAAATGTCTTTAATAAACCATTATACTGTAACATAAGCAATTTTACAACCATGAATCACGATTAGCTAAAGTTCAGATCTTTATTATAACACTAGCTTAGCATGTCCTAGCCTTATAGGGTCATGTACTCACAAAACAGTGGAGGAAATCCATATTTATTTAAGTAAACAAATAATATGGATGACGTCGATGGATATATTTCATTGCCTTAATATCCAAAGTGAGAGGATGCTGTATGCAGCAAGGAGGTAAATGACTGTGGCATGAATAGTCTTAGTTGGAATAGTCTTAGACAGAAATCAGAGGAAACTGAGACAAAGCCCGGAGGAGCATTTGTATGAAACATTGCTTCTTATCATAATTCAGCACTAGCCTCCACAAAACACAAAGAGTCTCAGAGAGAGAGAGAGAGAGAGAGAGAGAGAGAGAGAGGGGGAATGCAAAGCCCCCTGACTGATTGGAGTTGGCCACAGTGGGAGAGCCAGTTTTAGACTCAGCGCTGCTTTCATGGCTGCACCTGTGTGTGTGTGTGTGTGTGTGTGTGGTTGGTGGATTGAGTGGCCGGCCACTCCGACACTGAGAACACAAAGCGAAAAGAGAAAAACGTGAGCGTCATCTGGTCTGTACCATGGCAGAATTCCCCCATCAGCTCTATGCCCGCCGCTCCAGCACAAGGCCACAAAGAGGCGCGGAATCAAGCGGGATTTACCCAACAAAAAGCCAGCAGCCACCAAACGTACACACACACACACAGGTAGCAAAACACACGCATACGCACACATTCCAGAATTACTGATTCAGCAGCTGGACCTGTTCTGGTGGTGAAGTGTACACACACACACACACACACACACACTCACGCAAACACTTATCAATGATATACAAACATGCATTCAGAGGACAAACACAGGCACACAATCACAAAAATACACAAAAGCTGATTATATGCACACACAGTCAGTGTGTACACACAGCATGGCTGATCACATCAAATATGTTAATATTCATCACTTGAAAATATTGGTCAGATAATATGCGTTATCTATCTTCTGGCCAATGTTTGTCAAATCTGTTGACACACTGAATATGAGAATAATGAATTTCAGCTGGAGATTAGAATCTATGTGCATTTCCAAACCAACAGTAACCCACACCCTTATGAAACACAGTATTTCACATTCATTAAAAATGATCCTCGGTAATTGTAATTATACAGTTAATTAAAAAAAACACATTTTGTCATTATAGCTTGAGACTTATATCCATTCATTCCAGTTCAGGGTCACGGTGGGTCCAGAGCCTACCCATAATCATTGGGCGCAAGGCAGGAATACACCCTGGAGGGGGCGCCAGTCCTTCACAGGGCAACACACACACTCACACATTCACTCACACCTACGGACACTTTTGAGTCACCAATCCAGCTACCAACGTGTGTTTTTGGACTGTGGGAGGAAACCGGCGCACCTGGAGGAAACCCACACGGACACTGGGAGAACACACCAACTCCTCACACACAGTCACCCGGAGCGGGATTCGAACCCACAACCTCCAGGTCCCTAGAGCTGTGTGACTGCGACACTGCCTGCTGCACCACCGTGCCACCCTTTGAAACTTATAAAGTTTCTTAAATATAAAATATTCAGCTTAGCGATGTAAACGCTTAATGTATCTTACTGCATAAAACACATACATCTCAGCTCCATTTCCACTGTGAAGAACCCTTCAGAGCAAACTCCAAGGTCTGAAAAAAAAGTAAACCTATTTATTTGGGCAAAACATCTTTATAAGTTTAAAAATATATTGTGATTTTATGTGTGAGGTGGTACCTAAGAGATATGCACAGCAATATATCTAGTAATGCTTTGTTGCCTGTGTACAGGAGACTCTTCCCTGGGCAGCAAGAATCAATAGGTCGGCCATTAACACAGTCATTAAAGCATGAGTATGATCATCACAGGAACTATCTGCTTATGGCTTTCAGTTTGTGTGATTTATGATCTGTCAGTATAGCTCCCGTTGGTACAGACACTATGCCTTGTCTGTAGATGTGAGGTATGTGGTTTTGTGCGTTTAATGTACGTGTTTACATATGCTTGTACGTAATTTTAATATCCTTTGTTCATAAGGTACCCTTCCTGACCTCGACTTCTGAAAGTAGTAGTGAAGTGTCATATTTTAGATGCTGCATTTTCAGCCATTTTAATAATGTTAACCTCAAAAGACACCTCTGGCAGACACTGCTGGACAAAAGTTGGGGGAAGTCAATGGATAAACCAATAAGAGCAAACTAACAACAGCAGTTCTGTTCCCACTGAAACAAGTGCAGTTTTGAGTCGCCAATCCACCTACCAATGTGTGTTTTTGGACTGTGGGAGGAAACCGGAGCACCCGGAGGAAACCCACGCAGACACAGGGAGAACACACCAACTCCTCACTGACAGTCACCCGGAGGAAACCCACATGGACACAGGGAGAACACACCAACTCCTCACAGACAGTCACCCGGAGGAAACCCACGCAGACACAGGGAGAACACACCAACTCCTCACAGACAGTCACCCGGAGGAAACCCACGCAGACACAGGGAGTACACACCACACTCCTCACAGACAGTCACCCAGAGCGGGAATTGAACCCACAACCTCCAGGTCCCTGGAGCTGTGTGACTGCGACACTACCTGCTGCACCACCGTGCCGCCCCCAATGGAAATCACACGATCTTCATAATCAAGCTCAAGCAAACCCTGTAATTATTTGAAGTATACAACTCATTCCGGCGTCACGGTGGCGCAGCAGGTAGTGTCTCAGTCACACAGCTCCAGGAACCTGGAGGTTGTGGGTTCAATTCCCGCTCTGGGTGACTGTCTGTGAGGAGTGTGGTGTGTACTCCCTGTGTCTGCGTGGGTTTCCTCCGGGTGACTGTCTGTGAGGAGTTGGTGTGTTCTCCCTGTGTCTGCGTGGGTTTCCTCCGGGTGCCCCGGTTTCTTCCCATGATCCAAAAACACACGTTAGTAGGTGGATTGGCGACTCAAAAATGTCCATAGGTGTGAGTGTGAACGGGTCATACTGTGAAGGACTGGCGCCCCCTCCAGGGTGTATTCCCGCCTTGCGCCCAATGATTCCAGGTAGGGTCCGGACCCACCGCGACCCTGAACTGGATAAGGGTTACAGATAATGAATGAATGAATTCATTCTGACGAAAGTTAAATGGAAATGGGAAAAACGAATTACTGAAAATGCAAAATAATCATTTGTAAGGGCAATTAAGATAAAGGAAACTGAATGAAAAATGTTCGGATGATCTTTAAACATGTTCAGCTCTGCATTGCTACATGAAACACTAACAGTAAATCGGTGTCAGAGAGAGTACTTTTTAGCCACACAACACTGTGTGTGTGTGTGTGTGTGTGTGTGTGTGTGTGTGTGCATGGCTGGGCGATTTTGCAGTAGATGGATGCCTGAGAGGAGGTGTGGTAGGGGGTCTAGCAGTGCTTTGATCATTACTGCCTGTGGAAGACAGGTTCTGACACTGAAACTACCCCCTCTTACACACACATCTAAGAAGTATGATTATAGTAACTTTAGTAGCAAATGTACTCCTCTAGCAAGAAATGGAGAATAACTACCCCTCCAGCTGCTACCATAGGCCTCAATACTGCATTTTGTTTTCACTTTCCTTTCAGTCCTCGGGCATAACAGTGGGTCATATTTCATACAAGATGCTTCTTTCCACTTTATCAGCTGCTAGAAATTAGACAAAAATACGATCTATTTGATCAGTTCCTCTTACCATACAGGAACAATTTGTGCATCTTCACTGACCATCTGTTTCTCTGCATAATGTGTTAGACCCCTACAGGACCACCACTGAGCAGGTATGATTTAGGTGATGGATCATTCTCAGCCCTGTGGTGACACACTGGAGGGGGTGAACAATTAATGTGAAGGTAATTATACCTAATAAAGTGGCAATGATTATGATTATGCTTTATTTATGTTTTACGTTGTGAATGCAAATTGTTTTCATCACATATATCCTTTAAATACAGTGTGTACATTAGTTCACAGAATAAACTTCTCCCTCTTCTCACACTCGTAGCTCTCTGTCTAATGTAAATGATGAGAACTGACGTCTTGGTTCCTGTTTAAGTGACAGCTTTGGTTTAGTCTAAGTGCGTATGTAACAGGGGGTCTGTACATGGTCAGGATCTGTCCACAGCTGATCCTGTGTGAATCTACTCTAAGAGGCAGAGTCTCCTGGATGCAGTTCAAGCCTGATCCTCAGTAATCAGTGTAGGTATGTTTCTGAAATATATACATTTGGAACATCTAGATATAAGCAGTGCTGAGGAAACCACCCCTAAGAGCACTCTAGTGTACCCCCTCCTTTCTCCATTTACGTGCGGGTGATGCACACGTGTGTGTGTGGTGAGACAGGCAGCCCTGCCTGCTGAGTGGTTGTCATGACTACAGAGAGGAAATGGAATGCAGTAAATATCTCAATTTGCCAATCAGCCCCCTTCCACTGTCATCAAACACACATGCACACACACACACACGCAGAGGTACACACACACGCGCTTGCGCACACATACACATGCACGTGCGCACACACTTGGTCTTAAGGGTCGCTACATTACAAAAATAGACAAAGGAGAGTGACAAACAAACAAAACAGAGACAGACAGACACAACATGGCTCATATAATGAAAGCATGAATTATTCATGTTTCATCTTCAGGGAAAATACAGAGATGCAGACAAATTATAGAATTATATGGAAAAATATACAAACAATAACAAACTAAATACTGTTCAACATTATTCAAAATCAACATTTCCCAGTGCTTAATGTTTCCAAACATTTCTCCAGAATTCAGTCTTATCCTTATCCTAAAATTCCCCAAAAAACCCTCAATCAGTGATGTTAAGGTCAGGTCTCTGTTGTGGTCAGACCATTGTTCTGAGAACTCCAGTGTATCATTTTCAATGTGCAAATGTTTCTATTCTTGACAGCTCCCCATCCTATCAGACCTAAAGAGCTGATTTGTCTTGTCACTGTGGAAGAACGGACAGAAACACCTGGACCTACACGAACTAGAGCAAGAGTTGAAAAAGAGATGAAGGTTTTTTATTCATAATCATTTTTCACTCACTTCCATAACACTGATGTTTACTGTGTTGTATGAAACTTTTCACAGGTCAATAGAACAATGAGAGCCCTTTATAAAGCATTACAGACAGGTGTCGATAATGTAATAATTTCGTTTATTGGATAGAAAGCCTGCTTTGACTTTAAAGTGACAAAAGACGGCAACTCTTTTTCTCAACTGTCATCCGGCCCACACTGGGGAGATGAGGAAAAGAACGTTTGAAGAAACAAATAAAGGTAGATGGAGGGTAGCCAAAGCAGTGAGAGAGGAGAAAAAACGGACCAGGTTTAAACAGGCAGAAAGAGACAAAGAAGGAAACAAAGATGGAAAGAAAGGAAGGAGGGTGGAGGAGGAGAAGAAGAAGAAGAAGAAGAAGAAGAGAGCCGGTCACCTGGAGATGCCGACCCGGGCAGGGAGGGAATGAGGAAGGGAGGGGAGCTGTCACCATGGAGAGGGGCATTGGTCACTATGGCAACCGCTGGGCCGGGGGTCAGCAGCCACAGGAATGTGTTTGCACACAGAGGTGCATGCTGGGAGGAGAGTCCCACTGCGTATGTGTGTGTGTGTGTTGCCATTACAAAGAGGTAAAATGAGGGGTTTGTGGTTGTAAGGTAGTTTCAGAGAGTTAAGAAGTAGTCCTGAGGAAAGCCTTAAACACACATTAGATTAGAGTCGATATAAGCCTTTATCTTTAGCTACTTAAACCAGCACCTGCACGCTGCCTCACACTCAACCTCTCACCTGCTCAACTCTCATCGACTTAATGGTTACTTTCAAAACATGTATGATGTGCCTGACTACTTCCACAGGGCCTAAGCAGAGTGAATGGGAGTGAATCTGATACGTTTTTAATTAAACGTGGGGGGTGTGCATAGTCTTACAAATCATGCAATTGTATTTTGATTTCCGTATATTCATATATCACTGACAGTGAGCATCACACTGAGTGGAAATAAAAACCAGTGGCAGCTCTATGTCAGGATGCTTTACTGAAGGAGTCACTGTAAATCTGCAACAAGGTTTAAATGTATTCAAGTAATCATTAAATCACTAATCACAGTTAACTACTTCCTTCAGCGATAAACACAGTGCAAATGAAAATTCACTAATGAGTACCCATGTGTAACAGCAAAACCTCTAAAACCTATTGCATCCATGGGTTCAACCAACAACTGATAACTGGAATAAAAAGCAAAACCCAAGCACCACATTAAATCTATACAAATGCACTGATGAAAATACACCCTGCAGTAGCCTTCAAACATTTCACACATCCTCAGTCTCTATACAGCACTCGGTGTTTGAACATAGTTTGCCTCGCATCTCACTAATTCCCAAATTGTCTGTTCTTCTCATTCCTGTCATTACTCCTTAAACAATATGATATAGCAGTTGTTACACTGTGTTTTGTATCTGCAGGGAGCTTTGGAACTAATCCCCTTGGATATGGAGGGCCGGCTGTAGCTGTGCTCATAGGAAAATGTAATATCTTCAACATTTCATCTTAATAGGAAAAAACATCTGATAAAGTATGTTTTACAAAAAAAAAAAAAAGGTACACTAGGTAAGTTTTTTATTTTTTGCTTCTGGGTTCCTCCTACAGCAGCAGTAACTCCCTTTACAGCACAGTCCTGAAATCCATGGGAATGGTGGGCCGGTTTCCCTACCTCCTCCAACAGTTACATAGTGCAGTTGCTGCAGTGCTGAGCTTGGAGGAGCAAGGACAGAAGCTCTATTCTTCTTTTTAAAGGCTAAGCACCACTTAATGGACCTCCATGAATATTTCACATTATTTTAGTTACTAACATATATAAGTATGACTTAAACCTTGACGTCACTGGTGGACAACAGCTGAACAACGCCGCGGTAAAACACCGTTGTGACTGACTGTTATGACAGTATCTTGCTAAATAACCAACATTATTCATGACAGTAGCCTAGCAATAAGCTAAACTCAAATGTAGAGGTACCGTTATTCTTGTAAATGTGATCGAAGTCGAACTCGAATTCATCCGACACTATAAACCTCCGTAATGCAGCTACGTAGCCGAGTATAATCTGAGCCACCGAGTTTAGCAAGTCAAGCTAACGTTAACTAACACCAACTAAAACAGGCGAAGTGAGTGTCCTTACCCTGTTTACCTCCATGTTACAGAGGCTCTTGAACACCTTTAGTTGGTTTCCTTACATGCCCATATTGTTGGAACAGCGCCAGTGAAATGAGCTACAGATAACGGAGTGAGCGGATGGTCCTTTCCAAAGTGCCCTTTTAAAGTTGACAAATGTCAACGGTCTTTTAAACCTTATTCTTTCAATTAGTAAGGAATAACATGTTTTCTGACTATCAAAAAACACAAGTTAGGAACTCAAATTCCACTGTATTTATTTGTTTGACACTTTCATACAGCTGGTGCTTAGCCTTTAAAGGATAGTGGAGCATCACAATGATTTTGAATAATTTTTTTACACAGTGTGAAGCCAGTGTTTTCAGCAGGTGTCAGACATTTGTAATATAACTATAAAAAAAAAGTTAAAATGTTTACAACAGTGATAAACCATGTATGAGTTGCTTATTTTCTGTCTCACTAACTGCCTGCGGTTTTGAGACCAGTGGTGTGAGTGTGTGCCAAAGAGAACAAGTTGACTCGGGGCAGGATATCAGCATATGATTAGCAATGAGCAGCATCCTCAAAGCAAAGGCCATATGCCACGCTCGCCTACCAAATAAACTCCTGCTCTCATACACACAACCACACACACACAACCAGTGCTGATGTTACCGTATTAATGAACACTTCCAGTGGCTTCTGTATTACATTATCTGATTAATGCAAGCCCCCTCCAGGGTGTGTACCCGCCTTGCGCCCGATGATTCGGTGTAGGCTCCGGACCCACAGCGACCCTGAACTGGATGAGCAGTTACATTTTAAAGAAAAATGACATCCTCATGTTTTATATATAAAGAGTAGTAGATTTGAAGCCGTATTTACAACTGTGTTACATTACTTCAAAAGTCAATATACAGAAATTAAGCTTTATTTTGCATTAACAAAGACATGCAAAAGACATTAACAAATATTTCACATTACCTCTGTGAAGGCCTACTGTATTCTCACTTTTAGTCCTTCCCATTGAAAATAAAAATACGATGGATAGGGCTCTGTGTCACTTTCTAGTTCATTCATTCATTATCACATCCTGGAGGGGGCGCCAGTCCTTCACAGGGCAACACACACACTCGCGGACACTTTTGAGTCGCCAATCCACCTACCAACGTGTGTTTTTGGACTGTGGGAGGAAACCGGAGCACCCGGAGGAAACCCACGCGGACACAGGGAGAACACACCAACTCCTCACAGACAGTCACCCGGAGCGAATCGAACCCACAACCTCCAGGCCCCTGGAGCTGTGTGACTGCGACACTACCTGCTGCACCACCGTGCCGCTCATTTTCTAGTTGTTAGTTGTTAATCTATAGCTAATCAATCTGTAATAAGTGGACAACAGCATAGATGAGATTTTATTTGGTGTGTAAATGGTAGAACACATTCATGTCCAACAGCTCCTGGGTGTCTACCGAAAAATATAACTTCTCTTTATTAACAACAATATTTGTAATCACCGTGCCTCTAAACTCCATAACCTCTGGCTCACACTCATCTGTCCAAATCCTTACACACACCTGCCCACCTCTGCCCGCTCTTGTCATTTTCGGTCACAGATTTCGAGCAGTTCATCCAGTTCAAGTCATGCGCACACACGCACTGCTAGGAGTCGGACTGTCCACAGGAGATGCAGTGAGATGGAAAACTTTAATCGCATTAAAAGAAAAAACTTCTCCTTTCATTTGGAAATTCCACAGCTTTTCCCTCCTCACTTCCATTTTCTCTCTCTCTTTCTCTCTCCCTCCCTCCTTCACCCTCCCACCATCTCTCCTCCTCTCTGTCTCTTGTACTTTCCTTGTACTTGAGGCCAAGGCTGCTGTTCACAGACCCCGGTGCCCCCCTCCACCCCCCTCAGCCTCATGAAGGAATCAGAAGCTACCTTTTGCTCTCTCTCTCTCTCTCTCTCTCTCTCTCTCTCTCTCTCTCTCTCTCTCTCTCTCTCTCTCTCTTCTCCTCCTCTTCCAGAATGGGACAGATCAAAGACTCCCCTCCTCATGGTCCAGACGGCATGGTCCCCTTCACTCTGTCACTCGTGCTTTGTGTAACTCTTTCCGGTTTCATGCCACGTCCAAACTCTCCTTTTGTCATCTGGCTCTGCACGCACACACACACACACACACACACACACACACACACACACACACACACACACCACACACACACACACACTCGGCTGGGATGCACCACCTGAGGAGTGGGGGGATTAGCAGCAGTGCGGTTCAAAGAGTGAGTGACTAGTGAGGGAAACATTCTGTACTTCAGCAGAGCTGAGAAAGTTTCACAGTTCACATAAAGTTGGGCCTATTTTAAACAAGTTTAAATTAAACTGATGTCACTGAAAAATACACTTTTTGTGTATTAATAAGCTAGTAATTAAGCCAATTATTAGAATCCTATTAACGTGTGCACTTGTTATCTACACTGTTTAATTTCACGTTACTTCACTTATTAATAATTCTGATTAAAACTGCCATTAAACTTTAATAATACAGAACAGCTTCTTTTACAGCTTCTTCTCTGAGAGCTGTTGCCAGTCTGCAGTACTTCAGAAATCCACAAGAGGGCAGTGCAGCGCCTTCTATAGCTTCTAATAGAACTGCGGTCAGTCTGCTCTGTTCGCTAGATTTTAGTGACTAGTTTAATTTTGACTGAAAGAAGTAACATTAAGAAGTTTATCCTTATCCATTTTATAAGGAACACAACAAATAAACTGTTAAAACGTAGGATTTAAATACATTTCTGTGTTTGTAAAAAAGTAGCGCTGTGTCTTCAGGAAGTCAGTCAAGCTGTTTAAAAACGTCACAGTACACTATTCAGGGGTTATAAAAACACAATCCTATTACAGTTCAAGAGACCAAACTGCAATACAATCATCAGTTACATTTTCAGTAAAAACAAACACTTATTTAAAGCAATCAGAAAACAAGATCCATGCCCTAGTTCTATATTCACATCTATCTATCTGTGCTATATAATATCTTTGGTAGTATGTAGAACTGATTTTGCTCCCAGTCTCTCTCTCTCTCTCTCTCTCTCACACATACACACCTGTTATGTTCCACCTGTTAGGTGACTGACCTGATGATCTGAGTAACATGTCACACCATGAAGTAAAGCAAGTAGTCACAGCTATCATCTGCTGACAACAAATAAAACACACCATTAATATCTTTACCAGAACTGCCATCAATACATAATCATAACAGCTCAGTTGTTTCAATACTTGATTCAGTGGCATCAGAAATTGAAGACCATCAGATCAGTGCACCCCAATTCCAAAGTTTGGAATCACTATTTTAAAGGCAACGTCAACATTTCTGGAAAACTGCTGTTTTCTCTGGTTTGTTTACATTCAGAAGCTCAGCATCTTTAAGGTGGAACGGTACGGCTGTTGTTTGTATGTGACTGAAGTTGAACATGTTGAAGTGTAAGTTTTTATTCGCTGTTTGGATTAACACAGAAACTCATTTGTATCTTGAGGTGTTTAGTTTCTTTTTTTTTTCTTCATACTTTCATGCAATTAGTGGTCTCCCAAAATGTTTGGTCAGTTCCTGATTATGTTGTGTTACTGTAACAGCAAACATAAGACAATGTTACCCAGCAATAAAACAATATCCTCATCTATTTTCATGATTTTCAATGTTTAGAGGTTCCTCCGCCATCTAAGCCCCTTCAGATGCTATCTCTCGGCCACAAACAAACAGAGAAAATACTTAGTATACAGAAAATGATGAGGAAACATCTTCTAAATTGTATATGAAAAAATATATATATATATATATTAAAATGGTGGCCTGCACATTTCTTGAATTAAGAAAAAAATATCTGCCAATGGAATAAGTTAAATAATCTTATTATATTCTTACAAAAATTTCCAAAGGAGTAATACTAGATATTTAGACTAGATTTAAGTAAATTTTACTTGCTTAGATTTCATTTTTTGCCGTGTTTAAATGAGGTCAGAGTTCATTTTCATGTTTTTTTTTTGTTTGTTTGTTTCTAATGTTTTTAATTATACAGAATGCAGAAATCACTTCAACACAAACTGTAATTGGTTCTTTAGAATATTTATGTAGTGATTTTAGTTTGAGTGAATTACTCATTATTTTGGTATATAATTTGGTATATAAGGTCAGGGACACTCAGTAGGGATCTGAAATGCTTGGAAACATGGAGAAGGAAACAAAACTTGGCCTAAGTAAGTGAAGTTACGTGCGCAGCACAGATGAGACTGATCGGTCTGGTGTGTTAACATCAGCTCAGTAGGTGAACGTGGGTCATATCGAATCCCAACCACCTGCTAACTTCCGCACACAGATACAGAGAGACAAAGATGGAGAACTTCCTCAGACACGACAAACACAGGATAAATGGTCTTGCCATATCTTGAGTCAAAGTAGTTGTGAGTTTTAAACTTTTACTGTTTCTTTGTTGATCTCTGAAACAGCAAACGCCCTGAATAGACCCTCTTCTGATTACTTTATACTGCAACAAAGAGGTCCATTTAGCTTTATTATATAAACCATTTCTCTTATCTGTTCTGTCAGTCAGTAGGGGCTCAATCAGCCCTCAGATCAGCCGCAAAAATGAGAAACCGCACGTCCATCACCCGTACCACACAAATTTACAATACCAAGATACCAGGGCACAGTGTGTGTCTAACGTGTGCCCACATACCTGAGTGTATCAATCAATACACATGCTCTATCTAACCCACACCAAGATAAATAACATCACATAACTTTCTGTCCAATAAACACACAACAACGCCCCCCACATGCACACTCTCATTCCCTCTTTCCTCCGTAACCCCCATGCACCGCCTGGGCCAGTCTGATCTGAGTTGTTGCCGTGGAAACAGTACCCGAAGAGCAGGCTTCACCTCAGATACCTCAACCAGATAATCTCAACTCAGTTGGAACAGAATGAACACACACAAATGCAGCACAAGTAGAAAGACACACACACACACACTGAGCAACTCACATCTGAGAATCAAAAGTTCATCTGGTTAAAACCAGGTCGAAGCTCTTAAGTTCACACACAATTTATAAGCTCTAAACAGTCACTGTTTACAATTTATAGCTTAAAAACGTCTAATACACAATGCTGTCGAAATGATGAAGTCAAACAATACATTGAAATAGGTTTAAGGAACTTAGTTCATACATCAATAACATTCTCTGTTACTTCTGCATCCTGTTCAGGGTCGCGTTGTGTCAGAAGCCTTCATTTTAAATCAGTGGGCGCAAGGCTGGAATACAACCTGAGCACACAACACTCCTCACAGACAGTGACCGAAGGTTGGGTTGTGAACCCACCATCCCAGGACCCTGAAGCTGCCCCATGTTTACTTAGTTATTACCCACTTTATTTAAGCCTTGGTATAAACCAGAGCCAGGTCAGGATTGTTTACAGTGTTGGTGACAGGAATGAGACTGAAGTAGAGCTGAAAAATGTATCATTTTATATTGCAATGGCAATTTGAAAGAGTGCAATTTTCAAATCAAAAGAGCTTCAGTTTTAATTCTAGCCTATATTTTCAGAAGAATGTTGACATATGAAATGGGGAAATTTAACTTCTATAAAAGTCAGACCAATAAGAAGCAACTAAATACTGTGCTGTAAACATGACAACAACCACAACTAAATGACAGTCTGGCACTCTACATAACAGCACTCAAAATTAAAGCCACTGCCTTATGATTTTCTTGGTCATAAAACCAGTCCTGGGCCTTCATTTGAAAAATATTATTACAATTTAAATTGCAACACTGGTAGGAAAAATCACAATCAGATATTTTCCACAAATCGCCAATGCCCAGGGCTAAAGCTGCACCATAAAAAAGTTATTACATGAAAGGTTTTTGAATAACATTAGCCTTATGTCTTTTGATAGAACTTTGGCCCAAACCTGTTCTAAAAATCTGTTCATGGCAAAGATATTCAGTGCATGCTGCTCAAATCCATTCAGGGCATAATAAGAAAAAATGACATTGAGAGAAATATATATATATTTTATTTATCCTTGGCCATTCTCAGTATAAAACTTTAAATCTCAGTAGTCATTTTGAATATGAAATAAAATGTATTTTTTTCTACCAGCTCCACCTGTCTGAGATATCTTCTTGGTTCTCTTTAAATTTTAAAGAAGCTAGAATTTTTACTTAAAAAAAGATTTACACAAGCAGATGTAAACTCATGACAAATTACACCGTGAAAAAAACGTTTTGCAGCACCACACAGGCCTCACAATTTCATCCCTGAAGATAAAATAAAAATCAGCAATCATTTATTTATTTGTCAGATGCTCTGTTACAAGTGGTGCTATATTTTGAAGGCAGAATTATTCATAACTTGGCAATAATACATCTAGCTTTTGTGACAGTGTGGAACTGGAGAGAGATTTGCCAGCTCCAAATGTATAATGAGAAAAACGTCAGGGCAATATTAGATGGCAACAGAAGATAAAAAGTTGAGAGGGCAGTAAAACTAAAGATAAAGGTAGGCAAACTTTGGGGAGTCAAACAAACAGAGAAATAGAAAGTCATATAGAGAGGTAGAAATACAGATGAATACAAATAAAAGACAGATGAAGATCTGTCAGAGAAATATTGGCATTAAAACTTCAGAAGGCTTGAAGTTAAACCCAGTAAACATTTAGCCGTTGATTCAATGTTGAAATAACGTAATGACTGCTGTCTAATCAACGTTCTCTTAAGGTTGAAAATGAAAGTTGAAAAGACGTCCAAACACAGACATTGAAAAGACGACTATTAGACGTATTTTGGACGTCCATTGACGTTATTAATTGGTCCCGAAATAAATTACTTGTACAAAACGCATTTTGGACGTCCACTGACGTTATCGATTGGTCACCGCTTAACTAACTTATTAAGATGGATTTTGGACGTCCATTGACATTTAAAATATGTCCTTGACGGACAGACTACTTTTAGACCTATTTTGAACGTCCAGGGACGTTCCTTGTTTACTGGGAAGTGTCATTTGTGGCTCTACCCCCTGAATTTTATACTGTGATTTCCTTATACTTCTGTCCATTTCTAATGATGTTAGTAGTTAATGTGATATGTTAGGCAGTCAGTTCAGATCGTAAAGGCCTAACCAATTGGAGAAGTCCCTGTAGTATCTGGATGCCTCAGAGTAAAACATCTTGACTGTTATTTTCCATTTGATGCATCAGAAAGCATAATAAAGAAAAAATGAATTCAAATAGTAAAATACTAAAGTAGGCTACTTGAGTACTGAAGACTGAGGGTCCCTTGGTGGTGAACACTGGTGTTTTACTTTTTGCCGTACTTTAAATTGCTCCTAGAAGTATGTGTGTCTGTGTGTTTGGCGTTTGGTCGAAGTGGATTATGAGATTACGGTTAGGCAGGTCATGTGACTTGTGTGGTCTCCAGTGACCCTGCTTATAGCCAGATTACCCTGATGAAGGTGAGGCAACCTCTCCTCTCTCCCCTTCTGTTCATCCACCTTTCCATCCCTTGATCCGTATGCCTGTTTGACACTCTCCCTCCTCATGGTCAGCTTACATCCTCTGTCCACTGTGGCTGACTGGACTGTTATACCATTGCTTTCTCACCTGAAAAAACACATTTCTTTTACTTGTCTACACCTTGGGGAATTTTAACACCCATCGTTGTCATCATCATCCTCTTCCCAGACAATCTGGAGGTAAGTGTGTCCTTATCCCACATATTTCAAAATACTTACAACTGAATATGAAGGAACCCCAAAGCCTTAAAACACGTCTTAAGTTGTTTGTTTGTTTGTTTGCTTTTGACAAGAGTGAACCTAGAGTGCTGGATACGTAGAAAACTGGCAAAAAGAGTTAATGGTCACACTGTCTGTGATTTACAAATATACTGCAATGTACATATTTTCAGTGTCAAAATATATCTCCAAATATATTCTTTGCAAAAGAAAGATTTTAATATATATATATATATATATATATATATATATATATATATATATATATATATATATATATATATATATATATATTAATGTTAGAAAATGTATGCAAATGGCATTGGGCATTTTGAAATTCTAAAAAAAAAGTTGATTCAATTATCAAAGAGGAGATACGTTTTGTTTATATGGAAATTTTTTTTTTTTTTTTTCCTTTCATTGTTTTTAAATTGTAAGGACTAGAAATTAAAATATGGTTCTACTATTGTGTTATATTTGACTATTCCTGTTTATGTCCAAGGGTTTATGCATGTGTTTTCAAAAGTCAGGATTTAACTGTGGGCCTGAAATGGTGGCCTTGCTCCTATATAACAGTTCAGGAACGACCTGGCCTCAAACTATCACAAACAACAACAGCCGCTCTCTAGGACATGATGCCGTCCGACTGCCAAGTTTAAAATGGGATGAGAAAACGGCGGGCCTGCTCACAGAGGCACGGTTTTACCACATAGAGATTAAATCCTGTTCTCAGTTCACATATCTTTCTTATTGAACATCCGCTTTCGGTTCATTAGCTTCTCTGGCGCAGAGAGCGTTCCCCTCAACCGTACCCTCGCGTGTTATTCAGGCCTAAAGGCGCGAAAACAACAATGGACTTACTTCCGCGTGAAAAACTAAGAAGATCAATCCTGTGCGCCAAATTTAGCAATGATTTATGGTTTTAGACGCTCCCTGAAAACAGAACTGTGGAAAATGGGGTTTATCGGGTTTAGCAAGGGAAATCGAGCTGAGCTAACGTTAGTCTGAATCTCAAAGAGCTGAGGTGGAAACGTGCCTCACATTTTCCTTCAAACATTCAAGCAGATTTTGTGATTAAAGCCACACTGCTTCACCTTTTAATCTTCTTGAGGTGAAAAAAATGAGGTATAGAATATGTAAAGAAGCTGAAAATGTGAGAATGTCTACTGTTATTAGACCTATGCCGTTTCTGTGACCCGCTGGCGCCCTCTATCGCTGATTTGTGGAACAACAGCAGGGGTATTAGTTGGAGTGATTACTTTTAAACGTGGGCAGCATTGATTAATCCTGTTAGGTTCCCACAGAATATCCTCTACCACCTGTGCTCCACCTTTGCCTTTTCTGCTGTGCTCTGGGAGAAATCTTATTAAAATGATTATATATAATTAATTGTTGGTCATTGGTAGCACAGTGGCACAGCAGGTAGTGTTGCAGTAACACAGCTCCAGTTACCTGGAGGTTGTGGGTTCAAGTCCCGCTCCGGGTGACTGTCTGTGAAGAGTTTGATGTGTTCTCCCTGTGTCCACATGGGTTTCCTCCCAATGTCCAAAATACTCACGTTGGTATGTGGATTGGCGACTTCAAATTTTTATCCGAATGTGTGTTGCCCTGTGAAGTACTGGCTCCCCCTCCAGGGTGTGTTCCCGCCTGGGTAAAGAATAACCACCTCTAAATAATACCTCATACATGACTATATGCATGTGTTTAATAATTATCAGCTCTGTTGGTCAAACAGATTTGTCTTGCACTGTTGCTATACCACACCATTTTTTTTTGGTTCTAGGTTTTTGCGGCCCTGTTTGGAATTACCCGTCAAAGTCCAGCTATGCCCAGAATTTGTCCAAATTTATTTCCAAACAAAGAAATAAGCTTGACATTGCATATATTTTTAATTCTTCCTTAATTTCTTTAAGCACTTGCACTTTCCTTCTTTGCAGCACTTTGTCAGAGGACCCTAGTCCAATAGTCTCAACTGATTGAACGTACTATACTGAAAACTGAATGCTAGCAATGTTATCCTGAGGGGTGATGAATGCCTAAAATAGTTAGTTTTAATGTGACAAAAAAATAAAATGTTCTTGCTCAGTTGTGCCATAGTGTTGTAATACTCTGGAAGTGTATCTGGAGTTCAATCTAGAATTGTTCTTTTGGTTATTTATCTGTACAGAAATCTTCTAAAGAAAAAATATTCACGTCAGTGTCAATTGTACCACATTTTGAGAACAGACACTGGGATCCTCATTTGTTTCTCAGACATATGGAGAGAAAGCACAAGTTTAATAAAAACTCTAAATCATATTTTTAAACTCTATTAAATGAAATGTCATTTTCAAAATATTTATGTACTCATTATTTATTTTACTGTTACAGAAATTTAACAAAACACTCATATACTAAATTATAATGAACATATGTCAGACAACAGGTAGATGTCGCAGTCACACAGCTCCAGGGGCCTGGAGGTTGTGGGTTCGATTCCTGCTCCGGGTGACTGTCTGTGAGGAGTTGGTGTGTTCTCCCTGTGTCCGTGTGGGTTTCCTCCGGGTGCTCCAGTTTCCTCCCACAGTCCAAAAACACACGGTGGTAGGTGAATTGGAGACTCAAAAGTGTCCGAATGTGTGTGTGTGTCTGTGTTGCCCTGTGAAGGACTGGTGCCCCCTCCAGGGTGTATTCCCTCCTTGCGCCCAGTGATTCCGGGTTACAGATAATGAATGAATGAATGTATTATAAATGTAAAATTTGTTTATATTTGTTCATTTTTATATTCAATCTTAACTCAGACTTGTGTCTCAGTCTCAGGCTTTACCTGGGTTCATCTCGAATGGTCTTGATTACAAAAAATGTCTCTTGGCGGTGCTGAGAGATACCTGAGCAATAAATACATTCATTCATTATCTGTAACCCTTATCCAGTTCAGGGTCGCGGTGGGTCCGGAGTCTACCCGGAATCACTGGGCGCAAGGCATGAACACACCCTGTAGGGGGCTTGAGGAATAAGTTTATTTTATTTCGCTTTCATGTTTATGAAGCACTGTCAACTGCATTTGTGTGTAGTATAGAAGTAAACATTGTGTTGTATTACGAAGCCCAGCTGACTAAGAAATCCTTGAGAGCAGGCATGGCCATGTATTTATAAATCCACATAAAAACATCAACATGAGTGGAGTTTCTACTAAAACCTGTAACAAAAAAGATAAAAGGAAAATGATGGAATGTCCTTCGTAACATGGGAGCATAAAGACAACATTGTACCTAGTACAGAGCAGAACAGAACCTACACACAGCACTTACAATAGATGGCAGTAGGCAGATGATGAAGCTGCTTCCCACTGGTTCCTATTATGAATGTGCCTTGAGTCAGTGGATTTTGTGTTCTTTTCCTAAATACAAGGACATTCATCAAGGTTGTTCTCTACAGTAACAACATGTGACAGAAGCAGATGGGGATTAGGTTAAAAACACTGAGATATTCCTTTACGCGACCCCACCCATTCATACAGACTATAATAACAGTGCACCAAATGGGAGATGTATAATTATTAACTGACTATGTGTTTCAGGTGGTGATGATTGGAGAGTGGGGATGAGGAGCCATGAATCACCCCTTAATCACATTCATGGCTCACAGCAAACACTCCATGCCCTTCCTTTGCCTCCTCTTTCTCTGTTTGTCATTTTTCTCCTCTCCGTGCCTCAGTGGACCAGCCCGCGCTCCTCTACTGGCTGGACAGCCCTTCCTGGTTCTCTGGGCAGTGCCTAATAAAGACTGTCTGGGCCGTCCAGACCCAGCAGGCTTTGGGATGCAGTGGGAGGGTCGCGTGGCCATGTTTTATGAGGATTCACTGGGGCTGTACCCTTATTTCAGCTCTGAGAGTCAGCCAGTCAACGGTGGCCTGCCACAACACACCAGTCTGGACCTCCACCTTCAGAAGGTAGAAGCAGACCTGACAACCTCTCTGCCTCAGGCAGGATCACCTGGGCTGGGGCTGCTGAGGTGGGATGAATGGGCTCCTCAGTGGAGCAGAAACAGGGGCAAGCAGGGCAGGTATCTGGAAGAGTCGCGAACACTGCTCCGGGGTTTTTTCCCTGATTGGAGCGCAGAGGAGGTGGAGAAATGGGCTCAGGTAGAGCCACACCCACTTACACATATACATTGGGGCAATACCATGCCCTGCAGTTCACTCTGTGTCAAAATGACAATAGAAATGGTCTAAAATGACTTAGAAATTAGCATAAACCTTTTCATACATCGCAGAACCGGATTAGTACCAAGATTTCATGGCCTTATTGTCTATGGCACATGAGAAATAGTTAATATTAGGCATTTAAATATTAAATTGTTTTATGATTCATTCATGTTCATGTAGAACACCGTTCTAATGTGGTCCTGCTGTCATTTCCTGCTAGGTGGACTTCGAAGCCGCGGCCCAGTCCATCCTAATGGAGACGCTGAGAGAGCTGAAGAGGCTCCGCCCACAGAGATTGTGGGGCATGGCTTCATATCCAAACTGCTACAACTTTGACCCAGCCCAAATGCAGCTGGCCAATTACACTGGCCGCTGCCCAGCTGCAGAGATGGCCCTAAACGATGAGATGATGTGGTTATGGAAACGAAGTTCGGCACTGTACCCCATGCTCTCAATGGAAAAACAACCAGAAGGGACCAAGGGGGCATGGCTTTATACGTCCAATCAGATCAGAGAGGCACTTAGAGTGGCAGCGCTAGCGGGCTCAACATCTGATCTCCCTGTTTTCCCATTGGTCAGGAGTGTATACGCTTCTTCCAGTACATTCCTCTCTGAGGTAATGTATGTGAACTGTTTATTTTTATGTCACTGTGATTCAGTAGGTAGTATGAGTGTCTAATTGTTTGTATACACTGTGTAGTGTATGATTTTAAAGTTCCCTCTGTTCAGTGAATACATCCCTAAAGACCCATCTATTTTTATCAAAATGAGTCAAAAATAAAAAATCCCAGAGAAATAGCTGTAACCCTACACCACTACATTTAATCAGTATGTGCAGATCTTTGAATATTCGATTAGTCTCCACCTTTATCTCCAGTCTTGCACCAGTCACCTGCAGCTCAAAAGCCCCTCTCACCAGTTGACAGTATTACAGCAATGTTACATACGATACCTCTTCAGTTATTATAATAATACTGTCTATTATATTTTTAAAATAACTATTTGTAGAACATATAAGGGTTCTTGTTACACTGCTCCCAGTAGGCACTTCATTTTTAAAAGTGCATGTAACTACACATGTGTATGCTTTAGGCTGACCTGGTGAACACAGTGGGAGAGAGCGCTGCTATGGGTACAGCAGGGGTCATCATCTGGGAAAAGTCCCTCACTGCTAGAACACAGGTACAAATGAATTTATCCTTTAATCAATCTCTATTCTAATTCCCCAATGAAGTACTCAACATTTGCATATTCTTGTCCAACAGAAGTCCTGCTCTGAACTTGGCTCCTATGTGCGAGAGGTTCTCGGCCCCTATGTGGTCAACGTAACCACAGCAGCACGTCTCTGTGGGGTCTCCCTTTGCCAAGGACGTGGCCGCTGTGTACGCAAGAAACTAGATGACCCAGTGTACCTGCACCTTCCCCCAGCCCACTTTATGCTGCTACCCAATGGGGCGGAGGGTATCCGAGCAACGGGGGAACTTCCTCCATCCTATTTGGACATTTGGAGGCGGGATTTTCGTTGCCAGTGGTTTGAGGCACTGGAGGGAGCAGCTGCTGACCAGGAGTCAGGTGGGCAGGACATTAGACGCCAGAGACCACCACCCACACCAAAGCCCCCTTCTGTTATTTCTCAGAGAGAAGGGACAGTGGACACCATTACACCTGCTCAGCAGCAGCCAACTGTCAGCAGCTGCCCCTCCCATAATGTGCCCATTATACTTCTTTTTGTGCTGTTATTTATCAGCGTGGCAAACACTGACCTCTAAACTGCTAAAAGCAGGATGTACAAGATAACACAGCCTTGATATCCACAGGCTAGGGTTTTATTCTCTGCTTGCTCAGGAACATGATTCCATACTAGTAAAGGTCCTTCAGCAAGACTACCATGACATTAGCCTGCCTCTGGGTTGCTCTGGATAAGGATCACTGGATCACTTCTGGGTTGCATCTGCCATATACAGCTGTGAAAGCCCTCTGTAATATTCTGCTCAGTGAGCAGTGAATAATGACCATTTAAAATGGGTGAATTTTCACTGATGGACTGCTTTATTCGGTGTGACGGTTCGGGCAATGCTTTTCAATGAGGAGAAGAACATTCTGAGAAAGAATGTGTCCAAATTCCATTTCACAGCCATTAGCCCTAGCTGGCGAGCCAAACTTGAACAGGGCTCTCGCCGACGTACTTAGCCTCTTTTGATGCAAAGTGGACCGAGCAACTACTTTCAGTCAGTGCATGGAGTGATTACTGACCACTTACGGCATGGTTGCCCAAAAGGAAGGCTCCTTGTAATGACTCACTGGGCCATTTTTAGACAGGATGGATTTCACCATTCAGCCAGATACTGGGTTTGTTTAAGTAACACAAACAATTTGTACGTCCTGTGATAAACTCCCAGAAGCAGATATCTGTGGAAATCCTCAGCTCTGTATGTGAAAACTGTTATATCCAAAGATGGCCAAAGAGGCCTTTGTCATTTGTCACGCATCTGACCTGTCCAAGGATAAACATTTATATATAACACACAAGATTACTGACGTCTGCAATGTTTTGCTTGGTATACTTCTTGTACATGAGAAGAGTGTGCCTGTACATGTGTTTTTTGTATTTTTATGCACTTTTCTCCCTCATTTAGTTTTGGTGGATGTGGTGATGCTTCTTCTGAAACACCACCACAGCTTTTGAATTTGCTGCAAAAATTCTGCGTGCTTGGAGAAGAATTCTAATTTATCAGAGTGATGAGTGATGGCGAGTGCCATCCCACCAAGAGACAACGATATTCTATAAAACTGCAAAGATTCTGGCACCACAAATGGTTACCAGAGCATCGTGGCCTTCTCACACAGGAGCAATCAGAAGCCTTCTCTGTTAACTGGTCATAATATGCCATGTGTTACTGGCTCGCTGCTAGGGACATTTTGACTCCAGTTAATGGCATACAAATGCTACTTATTGCTCCTACATTACAAAACAAGCACATTTAACAACCGTGATAATGTGGTGTCAGATGGAAGTGTAAAAAACACTTTTTTTTTTTAAATGAGCTGAATTTTCTTTAGTGTATATTTTGTATTTGATACTGTGCTGAGATACTAAAAAAATATAACTGCGTAAGAATAGTAGATAGGCCATGAATGTTTGCAGATTGTAGTAATGTATAAGAGAAACTGTTTAAAAAAGATTTCATATAGTGATACAAGATATATCGGTGAATATTAACCGATATTACAACCGCATATGCACTGACGCCTGTAAATGCACATCTATGTCTGTTGTGTGGACATTTTTCACAGTTTCTGCAGAGAACCGTTTCTTGGATTTAATTTCTCTGTGGTGAAAATATCAGTGACGTTCAATGAGGCGCACACACACAGCAAGTTAAAAGTTTAGGGTGACCAGACGTCCTCTTTTCCCCGGACATGTCCTCTTTTTTGGACTTAAAAAATGTCCGGGCGGAATTTCACAAACGTCCGGGATTTTGTTTTTCTAGCGCTTACATTGAACTTCGAGAAGCGTTTCGTTCACAAACTAGTCCCGCCCTCCCCTACTCCGATTGGTTCCCTTGAGTGAGAAGGGGGAGTGGTGAAGTGAACTAAAATCTTCTGATTGGACGGTCTGACTGTAGCGCTACCGTTATTGGTCGATAACCTTCTCTGTACACATTTAATTGGTCAGTGCACGTCAGTAGTGCTTGTTTACCTCAGGCAAAGCTCATGCACCTACCCTCAGCTCGAGCAGCTATGCTGAAACGTAAATGTAAGTTCTCGGATGAATTAAAAAAGAAATCCCCATGTTTTGTGTAGCAAATAAAGGTGTAAAGGACCTAAAAGCACACATAGGTTTAACTAAGCATACAGCGAGGGGCGAGAGTCCCCCCCCCCGAGACGTGTCCTCTTTTTCTGCATCTCAGGTCTGGTCACCCTAAGCATGTTACTCTCCACCACAATGCAAAAGCCCCTCGTACATAAAACACATGAAACAATATATAGAGTCATTCAGCGTCGGAATTTATTACTGAAACACAATGATAAACGATTATAAACACTCTCCCTAGCGTCGCTCGCTCCCGCACTCTCCAAAACAAACCAGGTGCTGCACTAATTAGCGCCCTGCTAGAAACCATTCATGTGGACAGTAAATCTTTGATAAATATATAAATGAACGACATCTAATAAACTTAAAAGATAAAATTAAAATGTACAGAAATATACAAACACTGAACAAAAGGCTTGTTCTATGACAACCTATGATAAAATAATTTGTTAGCTTTAATTACAAAAGGATAAAATTAACTTTAATTTCGGTATCAGCTCTCCAAGATGCTAATTATCGGTTATCGTATCAGCCCAAAATAAATAATTAAAAAAACTATCCCCTAGTTTCATACAATAAGCACAACACTGTTTTGTAGTCCTTTTGTACAATGATATTTACCACAGCTGCTCTGTTGATTAAAGGCACAATAATCTAAACAGAACTGAAATAAAGGTACAATGAGAAAGATTGCTTGTGGACATGCAAGTCTAGATGTGGTGGATATAAGTGTGGTAAAGTGAAATAAAGGCTCTGCTTAGTCCATAGGCTTCTTTCTGGATAATCCAAGTAACTATATAGTGTAAAAGAATCCTTTGCTGAACATATGGTGCACTGGCTTATCAAGTCAGCAAAGAGTCCCAGACAGCGAGCATATTTGGGTCCACTGCCATAAAAAGGCTGGAACACCACTGACTGTAGACCACTGCTGGTCCACCATCGGACCACTCAGATTACTGTCCTGAACAGGTTATAACCCATTTATAATCCCCTCAAACAGATTTTAAATTCACAGAGACTTTTATTCTGGAAAACACACTAATACAAATATTACCAAAAACTATGAGAGATATAATAATGAGTAAAAGCCTGATATAAAATTATTAAATGCTGAAAATGTTGACACTGTGCTGGATTAAAATTATTTACTAATCTTATTTATAAAAGATAACAAAAAGAACCTAATGAAGGGGAAAAATGTAAATTGGACTGTGAATGGAAAAGTGCTAAAATGTGGCATTTTGTCTAAAATTCTGTTTAATCACCAGTGGTCCGCCCAGAAAACGCTGTGCAAAACATTAGTGGACCTCCAACTTTGCTCTCAGTGGGTCAACAGTGGTCTGCTATCTCCGTAATATCAGGGGTAATCAGAATACACTATGGCAAAATCAGAATCTGTAGTTTATTTTTTAAGAAGAAACAGATTTTCACTGTGAAAGTGGATATTATGGCTTCGCTTTAAGCTTCTTAGCATAAGGCTGAAGGGCAGATTTCGATTCACCTGATAATGGTCATGGGTAATAATTCTCTGCCATCCGTGTTATACAAAGTTACACATATTCAAAACCCCCGGAGCTGGAGCATGTTCCAACTTGAATTCAAAAAGGTGTTTACCCTCACAAACAAATTCATGTACCCAGTTGTTTATGGAAACAAATATGCACATGAAAGCAGACATATCGCACACCACAAAGCTCCATATAAACACACACATACACAAACGTACTGTTCTCCCCACACGTACACGTGAAGATGCTACAATGTAAAACACGTAGCCGGGAATTTTGTTGAGCAGTGATAAGTGTATGATCAGATTTGCTGAATGTTGCAGAGCCGGTCAACCACTACCCTTCACCTCTATCAGGCCATCTGTCCAAGCTAACCCCTTAATCTCATGTTTAGTCTCTGTCTTATCAATAATCTGGTACTGAGACACGGATCTAGCCGTGTTTACTGTGAATCGAAGCGCTCATCTGCACCATCTGCTGAGCCGGTAAACAGCACAAACAACACTGAAGTATAATAAACAGTAAACAATGATACAAACCTAAGCTACATGCTACATTTCAAGTTAAACAATGAAGTGCATTCAGATTAAATCAGAAACTACTGCCGTGTTCCAATTGTGCATTTAATTCTAACAAGCGTTAAAGTTGAGTAAACGTTGTCCGTTTTTGAGTATCGTTATTAGATGAGACTACTGTCCCACTATCCAGCGGGAAACAGAAAGGAAGGAGCTTCTCACTTCTGGAAGAACTTAGCTATATCCTACTCCTTACATAGCGGACTTCAGGGATTATACAGCTAATACTACTACACTCAGGCAGGGCATTAAACCTTTGTTTTATGACCTACACTATGCAGTGTGGAGGGTGATATTTGAGTTTTAGCCTTTGAGGGAAAGAAAGGCCGACAGCACTGTAGCTTGGTATGACATGCACTAGCTTAGCAACATTTCATCACCTCCCATAAGTTTAAATAAAAAGGTGTAGTATGTTATTATTGTTGTGTATTAGCTCACATTTAACTATAAAATACATAGTATATACTTTATAGCATCAATGTGTAGTACCCAATTGAAATGAATTTTGCTGATGTTGGGTGACTGAGCACCATCCCAAAAGTAATGGACGTTTCTCTCAGTCCAGAGGACGTTTCATAGCTCACTAATGTGTTACTGCTGTTCATCACACTTGGCAATGCGTGTATATATATATAGGTTTGGAAACCATATTATTAAGGTATTACATGTAATTAACCCCTTAAACCTCAAGCACTGACTGTGTACCCATCTATCCTTGAATTTAAAAAAGCGGGAGAAAAATACCCTTATTCCATTCCAGTCTCTGGATAACTGTCATAACTGAATAATAAGCTCAGGGTTCATGGAGAGGTGTACGCTTCCACAGAACATTCCTTCAAAGCAGAAATGTACAGAGTGGCTAAATCTAACTCAGAGAAGAGATTCTGTCTAAATACTGTGGTAGAAACAGTGGAGCCAAAGCCTAACTCACTAAGTGATTCATTATGTGGGCTGGGGGGATGATTTAGCACAGCAAAGCCAGTGTGGGCTTCTCCAACCAAGAGCCTAAGGCTGTCAACCCGCCTTAATCTTGACCATGCCAAGTGAGGATACACTCCCCCGAAAAGCACACACAGCCATGTTAATTAGTGAATCATAGCCAAGGACTGCAGTGGCAGCGGTGAGCTAATACGACTGAGCTGTGTGTCAGAGGAGGACGCTTTCCAAGAACTCACCTGCATTTACTAGGAATTCAGTAACTTCATTTCCTCCCTAGTCTTCCGGCTTAATTCTCGGGCCTGATCTGCACACATTGCCTTGTTCTGTGGAGAGTAATGCTGTTCTACAAGCAAGAGCATGGACACATTTACTCTCACTGCTTCTGTGAGAAGGTAAAAAATACTGCAGTTACTATACCACAACAATAGAAGACCACAACTGTACAATTATGGTAACTGTGTATGAAGATAAACAAACAATCATAACAGCAAACTGTGTACCTGGGGTTATGGGTTCAAACACTGTGTCTGTGAGGAGTGTGGTCTATTGTCCCTATATCTGCAAGGGTTTCCTCCCACAATTAAAAAAAAACATGTTGGTAGGTTAACTGGCTATTCATTCATCCATAGATGTGAGTGTGTGACTGTCATGGACTGGTGGCCTCTCCAGGGTGTGTTCCTGTCTTGGTGTGTTCTGAATGATGCTGATCCACCACAACCCTAAACAAGATCACGCAGTTACAGAAAATGAACGAATGAAAGATTTAAGACTTCAACTTATTATTGAAGTTTAGATCCAAGAGAAAATGCTGAGCCATACCAAATGATTCACAGCAAAATAAGGCAAGACATATTTCTGGATCATTCTAGTAAATTTATTGTTATATTTAATTCTTTAAAACATACACTGATGCCAGACAGACTGGTTGATAAATCGGGATTGTAGAAGCAGAAATGCACAGAGACTGACAGGGGGCCGGCAATCAGGGCCAGAGAGAGAGGAAAGGGACTGTCCTGCACTCCTTCATTTCATTCCTCCACTGCCTGTCTTTTATGTCTCACTCAACTTGCACATTAACTTTTTTTTTCAGTACAAAGAAGTGTTTCAGTATCACTGGCTACTCAGCCTCCGGCTAGTTGACACATACTGCACCTCACGTGCCACGGAAACGCATCATAATTGTCACCGTGGCAACGCAACGTCCACAACTCCCTGGGCATTTGATAGGACACGTGTGTTAGAAAGGATCAGTGGTCACCGTGGAAACAGAACTTTAGTCAAATGGGGATACATAGCATCCAATCTGAAGACAAACAAACAGAGAATGGCTTCTAGTAAAGGGTTCCATATGGACAAACAGAGACGCAACACATTTCCCCTCATCTCTAGGAAGTGATACACTCATCACCAGTTCATTTCTTAAAATAAACAATATACACAAATATACACACGTGCGCACACGCACACTCCATAAATAGTCCAACCACTGCTACTGATGCATTCAGAGAGGGAGAGAGGGCACCTCTTTGTGGTCATATGCATGTTGGACGGTGTGAGCTCACAGAAGTCTGTGTTTCTCTCCCCCAACAATCATCCTACAGGGGAGGAGCCACAATAAGAGAAGGGCTAATAATGGGTGGTCTCCATGGATAGGTGCTAGAGCAAGGCCATCTCTAAGGGAAGGAGCGCTCACAGAGCATTGCTAGGAGACACAATCATTAGCAAAGTGATTCGGTTGCGTGATAATTAGCAAATTGTCTGCAGAGGGCGGACTTTCGTCGCAAAGCATCTCCAGGAGCTTCTGATTCATCAAAGGGGTGTGGCTAGTTGCCAGCAGTTACTTGCAGATGGCTTCCAAAGCGTCCAGCGTACGTTTGATATCTCTGATCTGAGCTGCAAGCGACTGAATGGGCTGCATGGAACGATCCAACTCCTCACATCGAGCCATCAGTGTGTACATTCCCTGCAGACACAACCCAAAATTGTGTAAGTAAATACTTGATAGAGAAACTGACTCCAAACTACCAAGCAACACAACGCCAACAAAAGTTCACTCACAGTCATTAAGAAAGCACTCATACCTTTATGCTCATATCCACTGACTCTCCCAAACTATCCACAGAATCTCTGTACGTCTGAATATAGCCCACACTCAAAGCAGTCATCTACATAGACGACATAGAAGAGGGAGAGAGTAATATTAATACTATGGCATGAACTAGTAGCTGACAACAATAAGCTCCAATGTCCCACTTTCACTACTAATGACTGAAATGCTTACATTCTGGATGGTTCCATTGAGGCTGCGGAGCATCATCTCTACACTTTGGGCAACTTCTTGTGTGTGTTTTTGCAAATCCAGCAGCACTGATGCATCTATAGGGGGGATATCAGCTGGTCGGCGTAATGAGCCACGACTTCGTACCACTGGGCCTGAGCAGTCCGCTGCACAGGACACAGATACACAACACACAACCAGTGGTGAAACATTGAATTTACATCAATTATAATAAAAAACAACAGATTTCTTTGACTGTTTTAGCAATGCATTTATCGATTTCTAGATTCTGGACAAGTATCACACAGTATCTGGAACCACGTGAAGTCAATTTGTGTGAAATTATCCCAAAAAAAGACTGACTTTGTGTGGTTTCAGATACTGTGTGATACTTGTCTACAATACTTATCTAAAGCACACAAGACAGCTCATAAAAATACACAGAAATAAGTTTAAGAACACACTCACAGTCAGTATCAAGACTGGGTCGTGAGCTCATCTTGATCTTCTGCTCCAGGTTCTTGGTGATGAAGTGTGTAAGATCGCCGTCATGACTCACAGTTCCCTCCAGTTCCAGAGCGCTAGAAATGGTGGCCCTGCGTCCCTCCGCCTGACCCCCTTTGGCCCCCACTCCCCGGGAGCCACCTCCATATGCATCACTGATGCCATCCAGACTTTTACTGTCCTGCATGCCCCGCACCACACGCTCCCGGTCTCGCTCCGGTGCAGAACGCACCCGCACCTCCGCCATCACGTGAGCTGGCCGCTGCCAAACGTCAGGCTCTGGCATCATGGGAGCAGGTGCTGAACTGTGCGGAGGAGCTGGGACGAGTGGTGGGGCCTGTTCAGGCGGAGTAGACGCAAGAGAGGGGGCACCATTGTCAGATCCTGAATTGCTGGGCAGTTCTGTGGGTGGGCTTCCTGACGTAGGGGGGTCTTCTGTGGTGGCCTCGTTCACTGGCTGAAATTAATGCTAATTATTAAAATGCATTACCATGTAATTGGAGTTTATTGGCAAACAGTATGAATGCTCTTCATAAAACATCATAGACTTACTTTTAACTTTAAACAGACTATGTTTTTCTATCTATGCCTTTTCATCTTTGAAAATGGACAAAGCCAAAGGCTTCTAGATGTTTATTAGTTTATTAATGGTGTTGCATAATTAGGGTCAAGGCTCATTTATGCTGTTTACCTAGTGTCATATACAGAGCCACAAGTCAATTTCAGCACTTTCATATATGCACTAGAGTCATATTCCCATTATAACAATCCTGGACCTTTGCATGAGACATCAGGGAGTGTCATGCAGCAGAGGTGAAGAAGCTTATGTAGCAAAACCGGTAAGCAGCTCTTACTGACAGAACATACAAATCAGATTACTCAAAAGCAGTAATCACCAGTGTCAAAGAGAGTTCACTGAACAGGCAAAAGTTGTGAGGGGTTTAATACAGGCCTTACCTGCACAGAAACGTCTTCCAATTGCTTATTTTGCTCACACTGTGTCACATCATCTTCACATTCATCCATCTCATTCTCCTCTCCTCCTCGCCCATCATCAGTTTGCGCATGTGCTGGGTTTACAGTGTCCATGCCAGATCTGGTTTTGGATACTGGTTGGGACTGAGATGTGGATACATGCAGTAACTCATCTGTGTTTGGGGAGACCTCATCAGAGGTGTGTGTTTTGGTGTGAGTTACTGAGTTCTTGTGTGGTTTTCTGTACACTGTCTCTGTGCTGTGGGGTAGACGTGCATCAGCTTCTGAAACAGTTCCTTCCTGTTTGTCCAACTCTGGGCAAGCTTCTCCATCTCGACACGTTAAGGACGTGGAGCCATGGGGGCTCATCCATTCGCAAACTCCTGGAGGTTCGGAAACGTCCACCCCATTGGTTGCCTCCTGCACCTCATGGCCAATCCCTGAGGAGTGGCTCATCCCTCAGGCTGCTACATAAAAAACGTGTTATCAGTCACTAGCATCATGAACTTCATATCTACTGTGCGAGTTTACTATTGTAGTTCAGTAATCTCATCATTACATTCCTTTGTCTCAATCTCCGCACAAAAGGGTAAAAAACAATCCTTATCCACCATGAATACACCACAAAAACGCAAACATTTTTCATGAAAGAAAGAAACATTTTCTTTTTGTTCTAGTGAACACTACAGGGCAAGTAAAGCTTAGTCTTGAACAGCTGTTTCCTTTCAGTGGGGACCGTCTTTCCAAAATGTTGGTTTGTTGTGTGGTTTATGTGATTCTTGCTTGAAAATTATTCCGGGTCCCTGGATTTCTTTCATTCATTCATAGAATTCAATTTAACCATTCATTTTTCTATCAACCACATCAGAGAGAGAGTAAATCAGACACAAACATTTCAAATGCAAATACACACTTCATTGTTTCCACATTCACTGTCCATTTTACAAGCTATCATTCACCTATAGCTGCACCCTGTAGTTGTACAGTCACAGGCTGAAGTCCATCTGTTGCTCTGCATAAGCTGTTAGCCCCCTTCCCTTGTATTTCAATGTTAACGACAACCACAAAGGAAGTTTTATTTGAGTGTTGGGTCATTCTCAGTGTTGCACTGACACATGGGGATCAGATCCAGAAACGCTGCTGGAGATTTTAAACATTTTACCCTTTCACTGACCTCTAATCTGAGACACCCAACTAGTTGTTGCACCTTGTAAGCGCAGTGCCAAAAGCAGTAGCTCGTCTGTTTTTGCTGCCATCAGTGAACACAGGACGCTGCCCACAGGATGATGTCAGTGGAATACTCTCTGTTCAGTAAGGACATGGAGAGTTTAAAAACAGCTGTGTCTAATCCACTTCAATCCACCACTGTCACTGCAGCACTGAGAATGGTCCACCCCCCAAATCATACCTGGTCAGTAGTAGTCCTGTCTATTAAAGAACATGGTGAAAGCATGTAAAGCAACCGATGGACTACAGTTGGTACTTGTTTAACTACAAAGTGCATATAATGAATATAAAGACAGTTAGGTCATTTTTATAAACCATATCACAGTGGAGAAGGCAGCCTGCAGAATCGCTTCGCTGCAACATCACTCACTGTGTGCGTCCAGAGTTTAGAGAAGAGCTTCCAGGACAGACGCTGGGCAGGTTGTACTCGGTAATATGGAGTGCTCTATGCTGTAAAATGCATCTTGCTCCAGTGCAGTTAATCATATTTCAAGCCCCTTCAGTCAGGCTTCAGAAACTGGCATAACTGAGGAACTGAAATCATATGACGACGCTACAATCCTCCAACCACAGACACGGAAAACACCATCATTTTTAATGTTTTAGACGCGAAACGAGTTGGCCTTTTATCTCTGAGAACACAGCAGTTTTATGTCGGGTCGTAAATTGATGAAAAAACCCTGCTAGGTTTAAATCAGAGAAATGCAGAAGAGCGACTGCTGTATTACCTCACCAGTCATCTGACGTCAGCTAACAGCTGCTAGCTTTAGCATTAGCCGACTGCCGTTCAAAACCAACGGCAACTCGCTAACTGTTGCTAACGGCAAACTCCAGGCCTAATCTTCTCCCCGCGGACAGAAATAAACAAAGAATCCGTGCCCTTCGCCTTCTGAACTGCTGACCACTTCAGTCCTGCAGCTCACAGCCGAAGAGCGGCATCTCAGCTTCGCCGCGTCGTCAAGAAACACCTATAAACATTTACCTCTCTCTCCTCTCTCCTCAGCGCGAAGGCTGCCAGTCCCCGTGTCCCTGATAAATATCCGACGTGTTGAACCGCAATGAGTGGAAAATAGTTCCGTGTTGAATTTTCTCGGACGTTATATTGATCCATGAGTAAAATATTAATATTAACCCCGCCCTCTGGTAATCGGTTTAACTCTTTCTTGTTCGACACTAATAAACAAGTATGATTTAAAAGTATTAACATTTTTATTTAAAATATTATAATACAAATTTAATTATTGAAAACACCAATGTCTTAAAACTGTTTTAGATATAACTGATAACTGTATTTTCACCCTCGTTCAGTATGCACGGTCCTATAAATATGCAATTAGTCCCTGCCTCTGGTCTGCAACATGAAAAACTCGAGTTGTTAGGATTGGTTCTTATAAATGTGTATGACGTAAGAACCCCCGTCTGTCTGAATTAGTTTATTTGAGTCTGTCTTGTCAGCGCTGAAGTTTTAAAGCGGAAATGCTCCGCCATATTAAGCCATTGGTCGTTATCACTCTTCGTCTTTTATTATTGGTCTTTATATTAGTCTTTTATTATTAGTCTTTATAAAAATCCTTTAAAATAAATATATAGTATGGTCTGCAGTTGGAGTTAAATTTAAAAAATGATAAACTAATGTAAAAATAAAAGTAAACGGGTCCAAAAGACTATTTATATATATATATATAAATATATAGACAAAAGTCTATTTACCGTCCTCCTAAACAATCACGGTAAGTCACAGGTTCGAAGATATCGTACATGCAGTACCTCCAGTTTGCCAAAGGTGGCGACTAAACCATATATGTGTTTGTGGCTAAAGTGTGCTAAAATATGACTTTACTTTTAAAAAACTTTTAAAAGCTCTTGGGAAAATTTGTTTGTCATTCCCTGTAATGACTAATCTAAATTAAAGGAAGCATTAACAGTATTTATATTCCTTTCCTAACATTAGGTCAGCTCAGGTCCTGCTACAGAGACCTGACTGTGACCAGGACTTCAGAAATGAAAGAGTCTGTTATTATACTTACTCATACCCAAAATCCTCCCTGCTATGAAACAAACCACACCCAACACACTCTCTATTTCATCCTCACACTCTTACACACCAAACACACACACACACACACACACACACACACACACACACAAACTCTATTTAATAAACTGGAGCAGGGAGATGAAAGAGCTCCCATGTTTAAGGCCTCCAAGCCTCAGTTACACAGGACCACAGTGTCCTCAGCAGTCAGTCATCAGCACCCCCCACTAATCCCCCCTTTCTCCCTTTCTCTCTCTCTCTCTCTCTCTCTCTCTCTCTCTCTCTCTCTCTCTCTCTCTCTCTCTCTCTCTCTCTGTGTATTTATTATTCATTGTGTGTGTGTGTGTGTGTGTGTTTAAAGGTTCTGCAGTATCCAAGGCAACATTCTGAGGTAGTTTCACAGCCTGTGTTTGGAGGGCAGAATATAATCTGATTGCAGAATTCCAGTGTTCAGTGTTTGCCACAGAATATTTAGAGTCGGGTCAGAGAGAGTTCAAGACAGTCTGCCTCAGTCATGGCCCAATAGATTACACACCGCTGCAGACACACAGTGATCCAAACAAGCTAAACTGTGTGTATCTGTGTGTGTGTGTTTGTGTTGATTGTGTGTATGTGTTTAGCAGAACAGTTTAAAATGGATCAAGTAGTCGATAACCAAGACATGGAAACATGTCTCAGCTGACTGAACATATCTGGGCCAATGGGAAAACTGTGTCAATTGGATTTTTTGGTGAACTATTTCTGGAACAGTGTTGTATCATATGAAGATGATTTCATACAGATGATTCCTATAAACACACAGACACACTTTACACACATTAAATATGTAAGGTCTTTCTGTGAAGTGGTAAGAATTTGACCACATTTTAATTGCTTCTAGCCCTCTATAAGATATTCTCCACATCAGAAATCACCACACGTTTAACTCCCTGACTTCAAACATATTGATTGATGTGAGTGGGATCAAGTCGGGTAATTTCTCACACCCCCTTCATATCTCTATGAGAGAGAGAGAGAGAGAGAGAGAGAGAGAGAGAGAGAGTGAGTGAGTGAGAGAGAGAGAGAGAGAGAGAGAAAGAGAGAGAGAGAGTACTGTTCGTACTGCGTGTCTCCTTGTATCTTAGATTTGTTCTGCTAGATTTGGTCTTTTTCATTTCTGAGTTTGAAGCCAAACATTGAACAGTTCTGTTCAGTTCTGACTCAGACACTTGATACACACCGCTCAGTTCAAATGTATTCAAGAGTCCACTCACAGATTCACAGAACAGCTTGGTTTATTTTACATCACTGAGTGAATTGCCAAGTTACAATGGAATATACATTTTCAGTGTTGGAATTTTAATCTGGGTTAAACTGTAGGCGTTTGTATTATAGATTGCAAAGTTGTTTATGCCTTTACATAAATATGCTTTTATTTACAGTTATATGTGCATTGGTTAACATTTAATTGTCAGCTGTAAGATGCACAGGAGTCATTAATCTTGCCACAACATCCATTCCTGTTTTGCTATGAGAAGATGTGATTGAAAAGGAAAGATCTACTTTCTATTCGTGTATGTAGTCTCTATATAACATCCATAAGATAGGGTTTGATTACCAGCTACACCATCATTTGTCATCATACAACTACATGTCAATTCATATTCAAATATGTGTTCTGTTCACATTTCATGGTAAGCACTGTGGGCTACCTGGTCCAGTAAGGACTATGAGGACTATGCTTGTACTAAGAGTTTAAATGGCCAATTCCTTACCTCTGACCTGAGTCCTCTACAATATCCACCTACTGGTTAATTAGCTAATTACTCTCCTCATTTGAGGTTAGTTTTTGATTACTAAAGCTTAGTTATTCCTTAGAGTTCCTACATTTCCTATTATCTGGTAAAACCCATAGCTCTAAACTGTGGACAAATGGAGATTTTCAGACACATGCACATTTGATATATCTCTCTAAACTCAAGAGAGGATCCTTCAACAGTGATACCTGTATTAAAACACTTTAAATGTAATAAAAAAAAGGGTATTTTTTATAATACAGCTTGTGCTTCTCTCAAGACACAGACAAAGAGAAAATAAATACAAAGATAAATAAGAACAAGACAAAAAAATGTTTGGAACAATACATTTAGATGTAGCTAGTATGTAATACGAAGGTAAACTTGTGCTTTAATCACAGCAGTCTTTTTAAAACAAAGAGCTTTTAAAGATCCCCCCAACACTGGGAGACTGGTCTTTATTTACACATGCTACAGGAACACCGGGGATGCTCCCTAACTTCCACATCTGCAAAGCACAGTCATTGTTTAATTGACCAAGAGGTCAGTTGCATAATCAGGCAAAGATATCCTGCTTATGTTCAAATGTCCAGATCGTATGGGACCTTATGGCCACACCCTTTTTCAGTTTGAGATCCTGAGATCTTCCCTCATAAAAGCTTCACTTCTTGTCATTTATACATCACTGCTGAAGAGTCTTAAGAAGAACAGCTTTTTGTGCGCAGTCTAAGTCCCTTTAGGCACTCCTAGGAGCCCTGGATGCCGAATTGTCCATTTTGCTTCTATTCTTCCTTCCCTTCCCTCGCTCTTTCACTGCTCCTTTTTCTCCATGCTTATGTTTATCCCCTCGTTTTCTTTCCCGTTTTTGCTGTAGTTCTTTAGAGACTTTGCTGTCATGACGGCGTTTGCCAAGCTCCTTGCAGTACTGTTCCAGGTTGCCGTTGTGGATGAGTGTCATCACGTCCTGGTACCAGGGCTGGGAGGAGGAATCGGGAGTGAAGCGCTGGGCAGGGTTCCACACGCTCAAACGTATTGTTACAGCTGTCCAGCGGAAACCATGCTCCTCCAACTGACAGTGGTATATTCCCTCATGATTAACCTCTGCACTGGGAATCAGAATGCCCCGGTCAATCACCACCAGCTTATCCCCAGAGATCACCTAAGCAGGTAAGAGTCAGAGAGAGAGAGCAGCTCAGATACTGTATACAGATGCTGTAATAAGTTTATTAACATAGAAGAGGAGCTCAGTATATCAGCATGTTTAACATTCTTAGACTGTGCAGCAATAGATGACCCATGAAGCTGGTGTGTCTAACAGAGTAATATTGAGTGGGCACATTGCTTAAAACTCCAACAGCACTGCTGTGTCTGATCCACTTATACCAGTGCAACTATGCACTAATATTATATAGTGCACTAACACACTATATAATAATATATTAATATCTGCTTTGTGGTGGTCCTGTGGCAGTCCTGACCATTGAAGAACAGGGTGAAAGTGGACTAACAATGTTGTATGTAGAGCAATAGACAGTGTGTGTGTGTGTGATATACCTGCTGTTGTTCTAAACTGTTTTCTCCTGTTTGTTTGAACCAGGTAACCGCAGCATGGTGGGAGTTAGGCAAACACTCCAGGTAAGTGCTATTGCCCACAGCAACCATGATCGCCTTCTCCTCTGTCTGCACTTGTAGACCAGCTACACAAATAAACAGTAAATAAATACATACAGCTTTCCAAAAATAAAAATATCAACCATGACTCTTGTAGGAATAAAGTCTCTTATGATTAGAGAAAATAGAAGATAATACAAAGTAAATATGTGTTGACAAATCAGAAAGTTAACACTGATGCTTTTGTGGTGCAAATCAAGGTGAGGTTTAAGGCCTTATTCAAAGTTTACAGAGAAGAAAACATTGTGTCTCTTACCTCCCTGTCTAACACACTGGTTTAAAGGATTCCTGTCACCAACCTGGCGGGTGTTTCTCCTATGGGTACATAGAAAAGAAGCACTGTGAATTGGCAAACTGAATATATATTTATGAACACATACATATATTTGTATTCATAAGCAAAGGTTTGAACATTCCTTGTTATATGTTTGATTGTTTCTTAAATAAAAATTCACCAACACATCCACACAAAGAACAAACCAAATATGTACATTTAGTTTGCTGAGATTAAGGTATTGGGGGAAAATACCTGTCCACCTTATGTTAAATTGAGCAAATCAGCAGTAAGTAATTTAAGTATTCAATAATAAAGATGATAGCTATGTGTCCCCTACTTTTGTCATTATGTGTCTACAGGGGTTGGACAATGAATCTGAAACACCTGACCACAATAATTTATTAGTATGGTGTAGGGCCTCCTTTTGCAGCCAATACAGCATCAGTTCGTCTTGGGAATGACATATACAAGTCCTGCACAGTGGTCAGAGGGATTTTAAGCCATTCTTCTTGCAGGATAGTGGCCAGGTCACTACATGATGCTGGTGGAGGAAAACGTTTCCTGACTCGCTCCTCCAAAACACCCCAAAGTGGCTCAATAATATTTAGATCTGGTGACTGTGCAGGCCATGGGAGACGTTCAACTTCACTTTCATGTTCATCAAACCAGTCTTTCACCAGTCTTGCTGTGTGTATTGGTGCATTGTCGTCCTGATACACGGCACTGCCTTCAGGACACAATGTTTGAACCATTGGATGCACATGGTCTTACTGGTGCAATGTGCAATTAATGAAGATTGGCCAACAGGCTGCTCCAATTTATCCATGAAACCTCCCACACTACAATGACAGGTGTTTCAGTTTCATTGTCTAACCCCTGTATGTGTGTGTCTCTGTGTCTGTCTGTGACTGTTTGTGTCTGTCTGTGTGTGTGTGTGTGGTTTAGTGCTCACCTCCTTGCAACAGGCATGTAGGGGCTGCAGGCATGACCATCCCAGGTGCAGTATGGGTCTCGAGCCATACAGCACTCAGCACACACCTGTCCATACAGATCACACTGAAACAGAGCCAGCTGAGAGACTCCCTCTGCAGACCCTGCAAACAGCCACTGTTCAACACAAAACACACAAAAAAGAAGCATTAATAACGGTATATAACACAACTACTGCCTTATAAAATATATATAAAATAAATATATTTGAATAGATTAAAAACATTTTATTAATGTGTATATGCACTGGTGAGAACAATGGAGTATACACTGCTAACAACGGTAGTTTCACACTTTTCACTGAGCGTGCGGTCAGTAAACAATGTACGGTGGTTTTTAATGCTGTCTCAAGTGCATCCTTCCTTTACATAGGTGTGAATTCTCACACTTCTGGAATTGAGTCTCATCTGCCTAGTCTCAGGTTGCCATAGAGACACTGTCTGAGAGGAAAGAAGGTAGAGTCTGTGTCTTTGTTTGTGTGTGTGTGTGTATGTGTGTGTATGTGTGTGTGTGTTAATGATGCAGTAAACATACCTTTTTCTTGGAAAGTGTCATAGCGGTGATTGGTGACTTGTGCTGTAGGAAGAGAGGCCGAAAAGGTGTTACAAGTCTCACTTATCCAATGAAAACAGTTCAAAACTAGGACCTTCAACAGTCAACATACCTTAAAAACCTGCAGCTGTTCCAGTGTGACCTCTTCATATCCTCCTTTGTCTTTGTGGAAGTATATGGTCTTCAGCACCAGGCCAGTATCTAGTAAACACAAAAACACAAGCACATTTAAGTCAGGGACCACATTACCATTTGGAAAATTCTTTTTAAAATGGCCCACCTTCTTTAGTTACTGCTTAAGCTTCCCTTACTCTAATATACCATACACACTCTCATCTCATTAGCCATATACTTACTATTCTGTCTACACACATACACCCACCCCAAACACACCTGTTCCAATGAATAAAACATCATATTGTCCATCCACAGCCTCCACTCTGTCCACGACTAGGCGGGTCAGCTTATAGTTCACACCCACTCGAATCAGCAAAGGTCGACCTTCCAGAGGAAGCACCACATCCTGCATCAATGGATGGGTGCGGCTGAAGAAGATGACATCATCGGGATACTCCCTTGTGGAGCGGAAGCTTCCATAAGTGCTGCTGGGACACTAGGGGGTGGGGGGGGGGGGGTTAGGCTACTATAGCTGACAAAATAACATGTAGCACTTAATAATTATGCTATTGTGAATGTAAGAATGTAGACTGTGCACTGTATCCTTCTGCTTCGTTTTATTAGCAAGCTGACAGCAGTGTTTATCCCAATGAAGGTATGTAACGTCTTCATAACTTCCTCATTGAGGACAACACGTAAGTGCTATGGCTGTAAAACAAATTTGATTATTTTGCCAACTGTAACTGATTAGGAGTAACTGTGTACTCACTGTTCCAGGCCTGGGATAGGGTACTTTGCCTGTAAACTCAGCCCACTTGTACTGTGGCCCCTCCCTGTGGTAGAAATTCCCCTTGAAAGCACGGATGATGTCTTCCATGCGGTACACACACACTGCAGATCCATTTAACACATCACTGCAGACACAGAGGAATAAAAATAAATGTTAAATATTGTAGATACAAATGATACATTATGAAATATATGTGTTTAATATGTATGTAATGTACAAAGGTCTGTTCATTTAAGTTGACAGTTTTGGGGGTCTTCCAGGTGTTGTTAGGTTTCCCATGTTCTTTGTAACAAACTTATCTCCAACTTGTTTGTGTTCATTTCTGTTTCTTTACGCAAATGTATTGTTTATATATATACCCTTCTGAACTATATCTCGTGAATTGTTAATAATTTATTTGTACTTACTGGCTGCCTGACT
Organism: Hoplias malabaricus; assembly: GCF_029633855.1. Classification (NCBI taxonomy): domain Eukaryota; kingdom Metazoa; phylum Chordata; class Actinopteri; order Characiformes; family Erythrinidae; genus Hoplias; species Hoplias malabaricus. Next base: position 33,532,027 of record NC_089813.1, on the reverse strand, counting down.
GCCATTAAATTTAAGAAATCAACAGAGTTTTAGAAATCTAAGCATTGTCGGTAAATCACTGCAGCAGTCTTTTTTTCCCCCCCTTTCCTTTTCTTTTATCCATTCCATTGTTATGAGTCGTGTTCCTCTTTAGCAGCCAGGCCAATCTGAGCAGTGTAAAAAACTTCACCATCTCTCTAACTGGGCTGCAGAAAGCAATACTTCACTCAGTGTTTCCATAAGCCTGAGTCTCGATCTGTATTTCAGTAGCTTACTCCACCCATTGGCTTCATCCAAAACCAAAACCAAATCACACACACATGCAGGCAACATACAAGATTCAAGGTCCACACAGATGTGGTCTCTCTATCGCTCTCTCTCTCACTCTCTCTCTCTCATACACACACACACACACACACAAGTATGTCACGAAAACAGAGATGCACATCCATTTCGCAGATGTGAAGCTCACTTAGTGAACAATGTGTTTTTAATATTTCAAATGTATATTTAATGTCATCTAAAAGTTGACTGAAAAATAATAATACTTTATTCTCTACACTATTCATGACCTTACACACACACACACACAACACACAAACACACACCCCTATGTTACAGCTGTAAGATATCAAAACAACCACTATGGGTTACAGCAATAAAATCAAAACCAACTGGGCTCTCACTGAGGTCAGGGCAGGTTTTATTATTTTTTTTTTAAATATCTACATATTTGGCCAGACATATGAGCATTTAGTACTGCTGTACAGATCACAGGCTAGTTTGACTGTTAACGATGGGTCATCCGCAGGTCATACCCACATTCTCTATAAAAGATGAATAAGTATTTACTATGGATGATATTGGCCAACACTATTATAATATCATTATTCATTCATTATCTGTAACCCTTATCCAGTTCAGGGTCACGGTGGGTCCAGACTCTACCTGGAATCATTGGGCGCAAGGCGGGAATACACCCTGGAGGGGGCGCCAGTCCTTCACAGGGCAGCACAGACACACACACACACACATTCACTCACACCTACGGACACTTTTGAGTTGCCAATCCACCTACCAACATGTGTTTTTGGAATGTGGGAGGAAACCGGAGCACCCAGAGGAAACCCACGTGGACACAGGGAGAACACACCAAACTCCTCACAGATAGTCACCTGGAGCTGTGTGACTGCGACACCTACCTGCTGCACCACCGTGCCGCCCCATATCATTATTTATTTTAAATATATTTTTAAGCATTTCAGTGTTATACTTCTAGCCATATTGGCTACCCAGGGATGTCACCATCTTTAGTTTGGGACGAGAAGGTTGCAACTATGAGTTTAATTTAATACCCTGGAATAACAGTAGAAAATGGGGATAGGGGAGTGAAGGAACAGCAGTTTTTCTCACCCTCAACATTCAAGACTGAGGTCCCTTGAGCAAGGCACTTAACCCTAAACTGTTTGCCCCCAGTGTGTGTGCAAATACTGTTCACTAGTGTGTGTGTGTGTGTCTGTTCACTGGGTCACAGAGTCTCAGTTTCCCCACTGGGATTGATAAACGAATACTTCTTTAATGTGCAGACTCACCTGGCGGTAGTGAAGACGCCGTAGATCAGAGGATTCTTTTTGTGTTTGCCGTACTGAATGAAGACATCCTCTGTGAAGAGAAAATAATACGTGGTTAGAATATTAACCACAGTCTGCAGAGAATAAGAGAGGGAGGGCTGTGAGAGAGTGACAGTGACAGAAGAAAGAGAATTAGAAAAACTGTGCTGGAGAAAGAAAGATAAACAGGCCAGGAAAAGGAGACAGGCAGGAGTGAACCTGAAGATAAAAGGTGGAATATCTCAGACAGTCCTGTCAAAGACAAACAAACATATTTCTCACCTCAGTCACACTCTCTTTCTTTGCAAATAAACTTGCACAACCTGACATACTTGTGGTTTCATGCTCTCTGTCACACTCTCTCGCTCTCACTCTCTCTCTCTCTGTCTCTCTCTTTCTTTAACACATTCACACACAGACATATTTTGAAGTGCATATCTGCATCTTCACATTCCAAACATTTCAGATATGATCAGACCTCCTATCAACTAACACACACACACACACACACACACACACACACACAGAGAGAAAGAGAGAGACAAAGTGGCACAGGTTTATAATAAACTGTTTTAGTTCTCACATTTGAAAATGAAATCATTTTACAATTAACAATATTTAAAGCATCATTTATGACGATATATTCAGTTCCACGAAGTGAAACTGAAACAGGTTCTGAGTTCTTTTAGCACTGCAGTCTACTGTATAACTGTCAGTTGCGTTTATTCCACTATAGCTGTTATTATCTCTCATCTGTCACTGAATCCCTACCTCCCCTATTTCTCTTGTTTTTCGTTTCTCACAGGTTCTCCTGCTTTCTCTTTTCCTTCATTTCTTTCTTTCCTCATTTTCCTCTTTGTTAGGAAACTATCCCTGTGGCAGATCCTCTAAACAAAAGACTTGGTTCTTCCTGAGAAGAGATAGTTTTGTCTGACCCGCACTTCTCCATGTTCCCCCCATCCTGCCCCCATCCACCATAATGGCTGTAAACATTCCCCTCTCCTCCTTTCCTCTCACTCTCTTTCTGCTCATCTATTCATCCCTCATCAGACTGCCAGGCCAACTGGAGACAGGATAAGGGCGACGCAATCACACACACACACACACACACACACACACACACACACACACACACACACACATAAACATTTTACATACTTTATTTGGACCCACATAAAAGGCAGTTTTGTCATTGGAATCCAAATATATATGAAAACAGTTCATTAGTCCATGACTGCTATTTCATTCTACACACACACCCTGCCCCCATATAGGCTACATACAGTCTCCAAACCTCTCTAACCCAACAACAACAAAAAAATCCCAAATATATTTTAGACAAAAAGCCGTAAACAAGAATGTGTACAAGTTCCAAACCACAAGCCACTGAAACTTCTCCAACTGCACACTCTCTCTCTCACACACACACACACACACACACACACACACACACACACACACACACACACACAGTTGCACACTAAAGAACTGGACTGACCTCCTTGAACCTGGTCAATGACCAATGACAAGTTCTCCCATATACCTATTATCCCCACATACCAACGGCTTTTTGTGTACGGCACACACACACACACACACACACACACACACACACACACACACACAAAGTCTTATGGATCTTGATCTGATGGCTATTCTAAGCCACTGCAGATCTGTCTTTTTATATTATGTGTTTGGGCATATATTTGTGGACCTACATTCTGGGCAAACTTTCTTACCTACTTTTTTACTTTCTTCCTTCCATTCACTCATTCATCCACTACTTCCTGATCTGCAGCCTGTGTGGAGTTATTAGGGCACAAGGCAGAAACACACACTGAAAAGAGCTGTGCATGCTTCCATCATATAAGGTTATTTAACTAAACTAAAAGATTTGATTGCAGGCGGCACGGAGGTGCAGCAGGTAGTGTCACAGTCACACAGCCCCAGGGACCTGGTGGTTGTGGATTGGAGTCGCACTCAGGGTGTGTGAGGAGTTTGGTGTGGTGTGGGTTTCCTCCGGGTGCTCCGGTTTCCTCCCACAGTCCAAAAAACACTGGTGGTGGATTGGTGACTCAAAAGTGTCCGTAGGTGTGAGTGTGTGAGTGAGTGTGTGAGTGTGTGTGTTGCCTGTGAAGGACTGGCGCCCCCTCCAGGGTGTGTTCCCGCCTTGTGCTCAGTGATTCCAGGTAGGCTCCGGACCCACCATGACCCTGAATTGAAAAAGTAGTTACAGATAATGAACGAAAATGAATAGTTTGATTCCTCAAGGGTCTACTATATGGGAGGGACAGTTCACAGCATCAAAGCTGGTTCCATTGCAACAATGGGCTAGTTTAATCTGTAATCAATAAGGTGCTTAATGCTTAAGGTCAACTGTCAGCCAGAGGTGAAGCCTGTAGCACTGTGCTGTGGAGCAGTGGAATTGCATTCTGTTGCATTAGTAGGGCTCATTTTAATAATGGTACAATAACAAATTTCAGTATATTTCAGTGAATTCAGTATAAACAAGACAATGGCTGATGTGTTAAGCAGTATAAACGTCTGCAGTATCTCTGGCCACACACTGTGCCCTGCAGTGTGGTCTACCCGCTTTTCACATGTTCCGCAGGATAAGGGTTCCTGATGCAGAGGGGGCTTCTGGGAGACGTAGTTGTCTCAGGCAACAGAGCGTAGTGTAAACATCATAGTGATGGAATTTTAACAAGGATGGTGACAGCGCTGTGAATCATGTGCGTAAATGTGAGAAGTGTCATAACATTATCATCACTGGGTACAACTGAAACACGGGCGACTGCTGTGGAGATTTCTCTTTTACTCGAGGAGGAGGTCACACAAACTTTCCATTTTAGGATTATTACAAGACCCTATTTCCTTATTTACTTCCTTTTATTTACTTCAGCTTCCATTCAAAAGACGTGAATACTTGTTAAAAACTTATTAACATATTAAATATGATGCTAAAATGATTTTAACATTTTCAATAATAAAGCTATTAACCAGACACACTCTTTGTGCTATTGATAGAAGAGTATTTTAGAAGTTATCATTAAGTGTCCTGGTTAAAGCATGTGATCCAGGGCCTCACACAGACAACAG